>NC_090908.1:11849291-12047498 GCF_040956055.1 Brachionichthys hirsutus | reverse complement strand
CAGTGCTGAAGCTCGGCCCGGAGGCGTTTAAGTTCGACAGCGGCCTGGAGGCGGTGGCGGTGCGCCAGAATGAGAAGTACTACATCCTGCGCCCGGAGGTCATCGAGACCTACTGGTACATGTGGAGGTTCACCCACGACCCCAAATACCGGCAGTGGGGCTGGGAGGCGACGCAGGTGAGCGGCCGCCGCCGCCGCCGCCGCCGGTTCCCTGCAGATTTTACTGTTGGCCGTTAAAGCAGGGTTTCGTTTTTTATCCGCCGTCTCTGCCGTGTTTGTTGTCATAGTAACGCAGACGTGTCTTTTGTTCTGTGGCATATTCAGGATGTTTTGTGACATCGTAGCGGTTAAGTCGTCGATGCTTCTCTTATCTGATGAGCCGTGCTGTTTTCTGGGGGGGGGGGGGGGGGTTACCTCGGCAACCTGCTGCGTGGCTGGACTGTGTCCTAAGGAGACAGGACACCAGCTGGTGTTTGTTTTTTGTCAGACTTCAATAGAATTCAAACCATATCTGATTAATTCAGATCCGACCCCCCCTCCCCCCCCCAGCTGTTTTTCTGAACCACACAGAAACGGCAAGAAGAACAGAACAAAAGGCGTCGTCTACTTCCTGTATGCGTCTCCTCAGGACCCTCCTCTTCCCCCGTCCATTCCACACATTATTCAACCTTCTGCCCCCCCCCCTCCTCCTCCGCTGTCCTCTGCAGGCCATCGATAAGTACTGCAGGGTGAGCGGCGGCTTCTCCGGGGTGAAGGACGTCTACTCGTCTAACCCGACCTACGACGACGTCCAGCAGAGCTTCTTCCTGGCCGAGACGCTCAAGTAAGACGTGGAACGCTTTGATCTCAGAACGAATCCGCTTTGTGACGAAGGATGCAGGCTGAGGGGGCATGTTGCAAGCTCTCTGCTGCCCCCTGCTGGCCGCTCTGTGAGCATCCAGATCAGAGACGTCAGAATGAGACTCAAATCTGCTCGTGTCAAAACTTGAACCCATGAAATGACCATAAGGTTTCTCCTCTCCCCCCTACCCCCCCCCCCCCCCAGGTACCTGTACCTGTTGTTCTCCAGCGATGACCTGATGTCGTTTGAGAGTTGGGTCTTTAACACAGAGGCTCATCCACTTCCTGTCCTCCACCTGGGCAACATCACCCTGCCTGGCAGCGAGCCCGCCCAGTGATAGGCTGCTCCTCCTCCACCGCAGCACCAGGGGGCGCCACCTGCCAAGAAAAACAAAAACTATACCACCCTCCGACACTGGACAAACTTAGACTGAGCTCCAGACTCGCTCCAGACTCGCCGCTGCTGTCGGAGGCGGAGCTAGAGGCGGCGAGCCATCCTCTCTTCTTCTGCGTTTTCCGTTTTGGCGCTCTCTGCCTTCACCGCTTGGATCAGACGTTTGCTGCTCGGCCTCCAAACTGTCCCGAAGGATCATCAGTGGGTTTGACCCCCCCATCACTGATGGAAGTGTCATTTCCCCGGCAGACGGACTCTTTACACATTCTATCGATTAAGTGTTTTCTTTTGGGGGGGGGGGGGGGGATCATAAAAAGGGGACACAGAGTTGAATCGAAGCTCCGCCTCCTCCCGACCCGACCTCATTCCACTTCCTGTTTAGTCCTCATCAGATGAACGTGGACCTTCTCGCCTGATTGACCTTTTTCAGACGTGTGGACGTTGTCAATGGGACAGAGGAGCAGCGGCAGCCCCCCCCCCCCCCATTGTTACCCCCCCACCTCCACAGCGGACCCTTTCCTCTGACAGGTCTCGTTGCCCCTCAAACATTTGGCTGACTCTCATTTCGACGCTGCTTTTTTTTTTTTTTATTCTCTCACCTTTCCATAAATCACCTGGAGCCGGTGTTTATTCTGAGCCTGGAACACACACCCATCATAAAGGTCGCGTGTGTGTGCGCGTGTGCGTGCGCGTGCGCGTGTGTTTAGAGCGGTTGACGTAACCTCTGCTGTGACTCACGTTTTTGTGCACTTTTACGTGACGACGCCGAGGTCGCACGTCTTCGCCGCAGGAAGTCGTAGCGACGCTAATTCCTCCGTTCGTCCCGCTCTCACTCACTTCCTGCTTCTTTTCTCACTTCGGACTCTCCCATCCGCGGTGAAGTTCCGAATCCCGCTCGACTTTTAAAAGTCTGATCCGGGAATGAATTTTAATTTTCTTAACGTCCAAACGCATTTCCTCCGCTCGGGTATCAGGTCACCGCTTTGGATAAACACGTGGAAGTGTGACGGTTCAAACCCCGTTCCCGTCGTGTAAATAGTTCATTAGTCGGTCAGAAGCAGCCGCTGCTCGCTGATTGGACTAAAAGCTGACGCATCACCAGTCGGATGTTCATATCTATGAAGGAAATAGGATCTGAAGTTTAAGCCAATCAGCGCTGGTTTGGACAAAATCTGCTGAGTCATCATTTGTCTCCTCAGAAGAGGCTTCGACGATATGTTTTGTTTACCGCGTGGCGCGAGGCCGACCGTGAAGCCACGCCTCGGCCAATCAGGTGGTCCGTCACGCCGTTTCGGTTTCATCCTACGCATATCAAGATGAAGATCCCGTTCCTCCTCTTCCTCCTCTTCCCCCTCCTCCGTGCAGGCTGTCTGAAGTGTGACGGCGTGAATGCGGAGTCGATCTCGATGACTCATCGCTTGTATGGAACGAATGGAAATGGGCAAGCAGTAATTGTGTTTTAATCCCAAACGGATCAGACGCCTGGCCGACATTCCAGAGTTTATTCCTTTATCCCTTCATCCGTCCGTCCGTCGTCTCTCTCTTTCGCCTGACCCGTGTGACATCACGCTGACGTCATCACCGCCCGTTTGTGATTGGGAGGAATCCGCTGCGAGCGGCGCCTGGTTTTCAAAATGGAGCGTTGTGTATTTGTATTTTTACCGAACTGAAGAAAATACATGGAAAATATCTGTAAATATGTTTAAAAGCGAGAAACGAATTCAATAAAGATGTTATGAAAAGCGTTGGGTTCGGATTGTCGCTCGTTCCGACCCGGAAAGCGGAACGTTTGTCAGGATCGTGTGAGGAACAACGAGAAAGAAAAGCCAAACGACTATCAAATTCACTTTGAAAATATTCGCTAAGAGAATCTCGTGATGTTGGGAAAGCAACATTCCAATAGGATCAGGGTCCATGAAGGGAAACCACGGAGTTTCTTCAAACCTCGGAGTCTTTTTCTTTAAATCGACTTGTGGAGAATTGAAGGGAAAATAAAGCAAATATCTGCAGTTTGAGTGTAGATAAATCCATAAACCCATCCTGCAGGCGACGCCGTGGATCCGCCCCGTTTCACACCGCTGGGGGGGGGGGGAGTTCCCGTCACTTTATTTTGTCTTCTTCCTCCACCGAGAATTTAGTTTCTTGTTTTTTTTCCCTTTTTATTGGTTGTTTTTTTAATGAGTCAATCAATTGGACAAATTTATTGAGTCAAGAATTCTTCTATTAATCCAAGTTAAGCACAAATAACTTTATTTATTTGGACTTTTCTCTGGCTGACTTCACGTCTTCTTCCGCCTGCTCGTTTCTGTATCTGTCTCTCTGTCTGTCTGTCTCTCTGTGTCTGTCTCTCGGTCTGTCTGTCTGTCTCTCTGTCTGTCTGTCTGTCTCTCCCTCGCTTCCTGCTTTACCGTTTCTGCACCGTTTCTGCACCGTTTCACAGTTTGTGGGTTTTGATCCTCGGTCACACTAAATATAACTTCTATAGTTTTATTCAGGAATTATTCTCATGATATTATCTAAAGGCTTTCTCAGATATTTTATTTATTTACACTGATTATCTTTCATGTGGCTTTACATAAAAATGTGATTCAAAGTTATCGGACTCCGCTGGGAAAACTGGCTTTAAAAAAAAAAAAAAAAACCTCAAAGCTGCAGCAACATTTGTCCTGGTTCTCCTGATGTTCATTTGGAAGCTACGGATTAGCCTGTGACTCGGGAACTTCCTGACCAATAGGGGCTGCCGGAGCTCTTTGCGTGTGTGTGTGTGTGTGTGGAGGTTGGCGTGTTTAGTGCGTGTTTGTCTGAGATAGTCGGAGGGACCGTTGACAGGTGCTTCCTGCTGCAGAGATGGCCGTGATCCCGGTAGACACACAAACTTCCAGACGGGTTTGGCGTTTAGGAGATTCATTTAGTCTGAGTTGACCTTGTTTGTTTGCTTTTATCTTTAATCCTGACGACAGGAAGCCACCGGATCGGATCGATGGGTTAGGCCAGGCATGGGCAAACCAAGGCCCGGGGGCCATATGCGGCCCGTTGGTCTTTTTAATCCGGCCCGCCAAACTTGTCCAAATTATATCATTAAATAAAATTGTATTATAATTAAACCTCATTCATTTGACCTTTTCCCTGTAATGCTACCTGTAAAAGGCCAAATCCTTTAATGCAATAGCTTTCATGTGTCATTTATATTAGCTCACACAAATACTCCATCCATCTGTTCTTGGTCCGGCCCCCCTGTCAAATTTTAGAACCTATTGTGGCCCGCGAGTCAAAAAGTTTGCCCACCCCTGGGTTAGGCAGGTGTGTTGAGCCGGTCCTTGGCGCCGTCAAGAAGACGGGGTGAGTTTAAACTGGACTCATGCGTGACCATTCCCCGTTATTGCAGCCTTCGTTTGCACGGCCACGCCCACGTTATCTATTAAACTATTTTATGGCTGCTTGTGTGTTGCAGTTTTTCCCCGTCGTGACCTCTGGAATAAAAACATCTCGGCCTCCGTCGTCACGCTAAACAGTTGAGCTGAGTCACGGCTGTAATACCGGGGGGGGGGCACTTTGTTCTACGCTGTTCTGAGGTTTAGTCTTTCGGTTTCTGACTCCTTCCTGTTTCTGAGAGCACAGCTTCCTGTCTGTTTAGGTGCGACCTTTAGCATGACATCACTGTTACGGTAATCAGGGGAGGTGGATGCTCCCCCCCCCCCCCCCAACCATGCATTAGTAACAGAAACCTAGTCTGTAACCAGCCAGAAACAACCTCTGCTCGGATACCTGTGAAAAAAAGCTGCAAAACGGGTTCTGAGGGAGGAAGCCGACCCGAGAGACGACCGATTGGACTCGGGAGGAAGGAACCAGGAAGTCCTGCCCGAGGTAGCAGCCAATCACACGGGTTCAGATGCTACAGAATCCACAGTGAAAACGGGCTCTATCCGTAAAAGGCCTCTCGCAGAAAACGCGCTCGCTTCTCCGTCGCGCCGTCCTTCATCACGTCTTGAAACTTTATCGATATTAGCAAATCTCACTGAACTCGTTCACCCTCCGCGCTTGCTCAGGTGGGTCGCGCCGCTGAACTGTTAGCACTCCCACATGGCTCCAACATCCGACAGAAAGATGCTTCTGCTTTTGACGCGGTTCTCCAGGGGTCAGAGGTCATCGCTGGGGGGGGGGGGGGGGCTGTGCTGACATCATCAGCCCGACGAGATGAGCTTAAACTGGATTGAAGTTAGACTGAATTCTGTGTTTGTACTGAGAAAATAGTGGAAGATGTTTACTCTCCAGGAACTGGAGCTGATCCATGATCAATAAGGTTTAGAGCGACTGGGATGAAGATAAAAACACACAAAGGCAGCTTCTGTACCTGTTTTTGCTTTATCAGTTCTAAGGAAGTCTGACACACAGATGGAGGAACCCCCCCCCCCCCCCACACACACACACTGTGGTGCTCCCGGTTCCCTCGTAGCGCTGCTGCTGACGTGATGTACAAACCTTTTCCCTGAGGGACTCCCCCCCCCCCCCCCCCCGCAGCGCAATCAGAAACCACGCATGGCTCATCCGGTTCCACAGTCGTGCAGAAAACACACACAAACGTTGTCGTTCAGTAACACAACTTCAGAACAGACACTAATAGTCTTTAAAATGTGTGTATTTACAAGCCCGCTGTGCCCTTCCTCTTGCATTTGTTTATTGCTTATTGATCAATGCCCTGTTTTGACAATAAAAGCATCTTTATTTTAAAGGGGGGGGGGGGGGGGTCAGCGTCATGCTCCCCCCTAACTTTTGTGGTTTCACAAGCGTGAACATCTGTCAGAGAGGAAACGCTGATCTGTCGATGCCAGAGTTGCGTGGAAGGAACGTTTGATGTGTTCTAGTGAAATAAACTCCCTTCCCTCCATTGGATGACATCATCGGGGGGGGGGGGTTGATGACCTGAGATAAATCATCATTTAAAGTTTATTTTCACTCCACATGAAGGTGAATTAGCAAGTAAACGCAGTTCTGAGATTTTAAATAAATGGGAAAATAAAATGTTTAAATTAGCCACACGTGACGCGTCACCGCGCGTGAGAACGGCGTTACAACCAATCAGAGTCACGAATGAACTTCTAAGGAGCTGCCGCGGAAGTCAGCAACAGCCGCCAGATGAGCCTGGTTACCTGGCAACGCCGAATCCTAGTCGAGCCAATCAGCGTCTTAGTTCGGCGCATTGATACAAACCGGTTCTTTTTTTTTGTTACGACGGGGCCTAGTGTTGCTAGCAGCTGGGGCTCCCTGACTGGGGGGGGGGGTGTAAAATGTATGTCGTGTTTAATATTACGGTACTTTCGAAGAGAAAACGCTCCGCGACATAAGCGGAGGGGACTGTTTTGTACCGCGGCTGTACACGGAGTCCCGGCGCGGGCGTACTTCGGCTTTATAAAACAGGCGTGTCCTCGCAGGCGGAATGGTTCAAATATCAACTTTCCAGCGCCGGCCCGCATGTCTTCTCATACGCCGGATTATGTGGAGGCGTCTGCACCGAATCCGAATCACCGCCGCCGTTATCTGACTTCCGAGCACGACTTTGGACATGTATGTACTCGTTTTTTTCCTTCCTCATCCAACGTGTGTGAACGGAAACCGTTTAGTAACTCCGCAGTTTGGATGTAAGACGTAGATTCGGATTTACCGATTGACTGATTTAAAGTTTACGGTGGCGAGCGCGTCATTTTAAAAAGCGATGTCCGATAACGGTCCGCGCTGACGGTGAATGAAACTTAGCGTTGTCTGTCCGGCGTGTCCGGTAACGCAGGTTGGTTTAAAAATCTAGTCCGTTACTCGGTAACGTCACGGAGCAGCGACGTCTGTTAGCTCGCGTAAAGTTAGCTGTTAAAGTTAGCTGTTAAAGTTAGCTGTTAAAGTTAGCTGTTAAAGTTAGCTGTTAAAGTTAGCTGTTAAAGTTAGCTGTTAAAGTTAGCTGTTAAAGTTAGCTGTTAAAGTTAGCGCAGGCATCACCGTCACGGCTAAGCGGCTACTAGTCAGCTGGGATAATTAATCACTGTTGAAGTCCTGAGCAGGCGCGTGCGCGCGCCTTAACGCGTTTATTTACGTTAAACGCCTTCCTTTGTGTATTTGTGTTGTTGTTGTTGTTGTTGTTTTTTTAAGCTAGTTTTAGCGTTTGTCCGCGGGGATAAAAGCCGGGCTCGCGACCTGTTCTAGAAGCCTCACGCGCTTTGTCCGCGGCACCGCGCGCGCGCGCTCCTGACGGCAGGAAATGCTGCTACTGTTCCAGCTGATCTCATTACTCACAACTACGGGTAATGAGATCCGCCATGTTTGTTTGTTTGTTTGTCAAAAAGTTGTCAACAGCTTTAGGGGTTAAAGGTTGGGCCTTAAAGTGTTGATTAGATTTTGTTGGATGTGGATTCTTCATTTTATTTTTTATTTTTTTTTGAGTATCCTGAAAACTATTGCCCGATGGTGTTTGGATAAGGGGCGGGGTGAAGCGTTCACATATGATTGATCCCGATTGGCCATCAATGAAAGGCACTATTTTGCTGGTAATTCCCGACCCTCTGATGATAAACGCGTTTCCAGACGGACGGAGGCAGGAATCGTTTCGTTTCCCGGATTGCTGCGATCGGGGCGTCGCTAAAACGAGGCGCTTTGTTGATTTTTTATTTTATTTTATTTTATCTGTTTCTCTGCCCTCCCAGTTGATCTGTGAGAAGATGGATAACAAAGAGGACTCAAAGAGCCGCTCCGTTAGCGTCCTGACCTGGGAGCACGTGAGCCGGCTGGACGAGGTCCTGACCGAGGTCGTGCCCGTCCACGGCAGGGGGAACTTCCCCACGCTGGAGGTGCGGCTGAAGGACATCGTGGCGCGCGTGCGCTCCAGCCTCGAGCTGAGCGGCATCAAGGTGAAGGACGTCCGTCTCAACGGCTCCACGGCCAGCCACGTCCTGGTGCGGGACGTCGGCTGGAGCTACAAGGACCTGGACGTCATCTTCAGGGTGGACCTGCCGCGCGAGGCCGAGTTCCGGCTCACCAGGGACGTGGTGCTGGCCACCCTGCTGGACTTCCTGCCCGAGGGCGTGAACAAGGAGAAGATCACCCACGTGACCCTGAAGGAGGCGTACGTCCAGAAGCTGGTGAAGGTCAACACGGAGCAGGACCGCTGGAGCCTCATCTCGCTGTCCAACAACGACGGGCGCAACGTGGAGCTGAAGTTCGTGGACTCGATACGCCGGCAGTTCGAGTTCAGCGTGGACTCCTTCCAGATCGTGCTGGACTCCATGCTGGCGTTCTACGAGCTGGCGCAGACCCCCATGTCGCAGGCCTTCCACCCGACCGTGAGCGGCGAGAGCGTCTACGGGGACTTCGACGCGGCGCTGAGCCACCTGAGGAACAAGCTCATCGCCACCAAGCGGCCCGAGGAGATCCGGGGCGGCGGGCTGCTCAAGTACTGCAACCTGCTGGTGCGCGACTTCCACCCGGCCAGCGAGGAGGAGTTCAAGGCCCTGGAGCGGTACATGTGCTCGCGCTTCTTCATCGACTTCCCGGACATCGGGGAGCAGCAGCGCAAGGTGGAGGCGTACCTCCAGAGCCACTTCGTGGGCGAGGAGAAGAGCAAGTACGACTACCTCATGATCCTGCGGCGGGTGGTCAACGAGAGCACGGTGTGCCTCATGGGCCACGAGCGGCGGCAGACGCTGCACCTCATCTCGCTGATCGCCTTCCGGGTGCTGGCGGAGCAGAACGCCATCCCGGACGCCTCCTGCGTCACCTGCTACTACCAGCCGGCGCCGTACGTCCGCGACCACAACTTCAGCAACTACTACGTGGCCAACCAGAACATTCCAACATGGCTGCCGTGTAACTGACGGAGCGACCGGTGACGGGTGCACGGGAGGGGGCGCCGCCGCCGCCGCTTTGCAGGAGAGAAGGAATTTAACCCCCCCACACCTCAAAAAAAAAAATAATTACGGCAATAACGTCGCTCTCGAGGGACAATCATGTTTCAGTCGTCGCTTGTTTTGCTTTTGGATCGTTGCTCATTCCTGATCGATAGTTTTAAGTGTTGACATTTCTTTTTTCCTTCATGTTGGGTTGTTTCTGCTTCCTCTTTCTTGATGGGGGAGTATTTTGTGCCTTAGCATCCAGGTTTACCCCCCCCCCCCCGTTAGTATTAGTATGGGCTATTTCTTGAAGAAGGTGATGCAGCCTTCCTCGTGTGATTAAAAGTGAAGTCAGGAAAAAAAAGCAGAAAATATAAAAAAAGCGTTGTTCACTGGGGGGGTGGGGGTTGGGGTGGGGGGGGGGTGCACTAATAACGCTCACGTCAGAATTGAAAGGGAAGCCAGTCGAGTCGATTTCTTTTACTTTTCGGCGCTCTCTGATCTATCGCTTCCTGTGATTGGTTAAAGTGTCTTATTTTCCACTGACTTTCGGTGCGGGTTCGAACCCCCCCCCCCCCCCGCCCCCCCCCCGCTCTGGGAGTGGAACTCTGCGCCGATGCTTAGGACCGACGCCCCCCCCCCCTTGTCTGAGGAGGTTCTTTTCCCTGCGTTTTAAGTCTCTTCCCTTAAAAGGAGCAGCACATGGCGGACCCCCCCCCCCCCCCTCCCCCCACAGGCGGCGCTATAACGGGATCCTGCTCTGATGCAGCTCAGCGAATGGTTCACAAACTACAGCCGGTCTATAATTACCGTCTTTTCTTTTCCTGGGCAGCGATCTGTGGACGGGCGTGCCCCCCCCCCCCCCCCCCCCGCCACCTTGCACGTTGCAGCAGCCCCCTCTTCCATTCACATGGCGTTTAACCCCTTTTGTGGTCATGTGAGGGCAGACGCCATCGACTGGCACGCTCAGCGTCTCTTCATACTCAGACTTTGAATCACCCCGGAGGTTACCCCCCCCCGGCCCCCCCGCCGCCCCCCCTCTGTGACCGAGGTGTCCCGCCAGATCTATGACTTTCTATTTGTAGTCGGATCTATTATTAGTTGTGATTTTCGAATACTTGCGGAGTGTCGTTGGCCGCGACGTTGCCCCCCCCCCCCCCCTGGATCGTCTTATGTAAGCGGCAGCAGCTGCTGTTTCTGCCCCCCCCCCCCGTCCTGCTTGCTGCTCGCGTTTATACCAGATAACCAGGAATTGATCTCTGGCCGGCCCCCAACTCGGGGCTGTTGGAAGCCTGGAGGAAGGTCGGCCCGGCCTGCCCCGGGGGGGGGGGGGGGGGGGGGGGGTCGCGCCCACAGGGTCGGGGCACGCTGAACTTCCTAACAAGTGAGGTGCCGCTCCGTTTAGCTCCGGACCAAATGTTTGTGCCTTTTGGCTTTAGCGAAGAGTGAAGGTTTTTAGCGGTGGTCGGGGGGGGGCTTAGGCTGCTGTTTGTTGTTGTTTTCTGCCCGTTTGAATCATCTGAAACTCGGGAGATGATGTCATCTCTGATAGAATGTTTGCTTTGAATTTGAGTTTTTGGTTTTTGGTTTAATTCTGCCATGCCCCCCCCCCCCCCCCCCTTCTGTCTCCTCATCCTTTTCTCTTTATTTCCTTGTTAGATTTTTTTTTTCTTGCACGTTTCGACAACGGCCGCCGTGTTGACGCCGACGTCTGATTGGTTCACGCGTTGTAAACAGATTTATAGTTTCACCATTGAACCGGCGCCGGCTGTTCCTGGTTAGCAACTTAGCTAAATGAAACCAAAGCAATACCTGAAGTGTCCTGAGGAACTGTCCTGGATCAGTGTCTGGAGCCCCCCCCCCCCCCCCCCCCCCTCCAGCAGAGAGCCCAAACTAACAGGAGCACTTTAGAGGCCGCCTGAGAGGCGCGTAGATAAGCTAACGGGCCGCTTCTCAGGGACTCCGTTTCGTCCCTTTATTTTACTTTGGGAGGTTAAATCGGTTTAACCCGCCCCCGACATGGAGACGGCGCCCTGCGGCACTCGCCTCTGGACTAGTTGTAGGTAAACCCGGAGCCGATCTTGGCTAGCCGTAGCCGCTCGCTCCTCCTCGGCGGCCGTTTGTCGACTTTGTTTTCTCTGCTGTGAATCCGTCAGTGTTATCGATCCCGCGGCGTCGACTCTCCTCGCCTCGGCGTGTTTTTAGTCCCGCCTGTAGACGGGAGGCGATGCAGAGTCTTACATCACAGGGATGTGAAGGAGGGAGCCCCCCCCCCCATGTGAAGAATTATTTTGCAGCAGATTTGGGTTTACATGAACACGTGGAGGTGTGTGTGTGTGTGTGCGCGCTCGTGCATGTGTGTGTGAAGGGATGCCTGTTGCTATAAAAGTATTTAAAAAAAAAAAATAAAAAAAAAATAAGTGGGGGAATATTTGTGGCACGATGTTTAGCTGGGATAGTTGCTGCAGAGCGTCGTGGTCGTCACGAAGGCTTTGATCCACGAAGGCTTTGATCCGCTACTGTTTCATTTTTCAGCACTTTTACCTCACGAGGAATGTACGTCAGGAAAATGTGTGTGAAGAGGAATAACCAATAAAGAGTATTAAATGCAGCGTCTGCGTGGGCCGTTTCTATGGGAACCAGACCGGGCGTGTCCGTCTGTCTGCGTCACTCGAGCGTTGTGTGCCGTTTAAAAGGTTCTGTTATGAAACTGTTCTGCTTCGGCCTTGCCCCCCCCCCCCTCTCCGAGAGTCCTTATTGGCTAATGAAAGGCTTGTCGTTGCGTTCGTGGGCTCGGCGCTTCAGAACATTTCCGTCCATTTACATCGTCAGGCTGCGAGCAGACTCTTCATTTGTGTATCTAATGACCCCCCCCCCCCCCCCCGGCTGCGTCTTTGTTAAACTAAAGCTCTGTGTGTGTGTGTGTGTGTGTGTGTGTCATTGTCCTTTCACACACATCCAGGAAGCGCCTCCGGACCCAAACGGGCCCGTCTGCGGCTTCTTCTTCCCGTCCGGGAATCGACCCGAACCGTTTCATTCAAGAATGCTGCTTCTTCTTCCTCCTCCTCCTCTTCATCGCGTCGTGCTCGGCGTTTGGTCTTTAGTCTTGTGCTGCTTTTACGTCCGCCATCGACGGATCAGGAAACGACCGACGACCGACCGACCTCTCGTTCCCGGATCCGTCCCTCGTCTTTTATCGCCTTTCTCATCTTTATTCTTTCCTTCCGTCATCCCTTCCTCTCTGTGTGTGTGTGTGTGTGTGTGTGTGTGTGTGTTCCTTCCACTGCCGGAATGGAAAGTCTTTATTTGCGGCGTCTAATCTAGTCGAGATAATCCGCAGATGGAAATAGAATTAATCTGAGCGGACGGAGACTTGATGTAAAGTAGAATCTTTTCGTGGTCGGCGTCGCCGCCTCGCCGAAGTTGGCGACGACGGAAGAACCGGTCGGACCGCAGACGTTTTCTGTGTGGGAATGTTGCTCTTTTTCCCCCCCAAACAGGAATGATGTCACTTCCTGGTCGACTTGCTGGATTATCTTCTTCCTGCCGGACTGACTTTGGAGCGAGTCCTGTTTTACAGGTGTTCAGAAACGGGCTCCTCCAGGTGGATCGGGCGTCGTCGCCGTTTCCGTTTCCGCCCGAGGGCCCCCGAATTTACGTTCCTAATTTATATGCGACGCTTCCATTCAAATGCGTTCGCCCTGAGCGCGAACGCCTCGAACCCGCCCAGGACTTCCGGTTCCCAGTCGGGGGCCGAAATGCTAACCGCTAACTGGTGGCGGCCTGTCAGTCAGAGGTCAAGGGTCACACAAACGCACTACGATGGAGACGCGAGCGTCTCCTTCGTCTATGAGCTAGCTGCTAGCTGCAACTAGCCGTCCCGTTGGCTGCGTGTCGTTTCGCTCATTTCCATTCTCGTTGAAGCGTTCGGGGACTCTTTGTTTGCCGTTGGCGTTCGGTTCTCGTTCCTCCGCTTCAGGTTTTTCCTTTCCGTGTCTCTCCTGTGGATAAAGGGTAAACACCCCCACCCCCCCGGGTGCCCCGTTAGGGCCGCCAAACGGTCCCTCCATGCGCCGCCTGGACTTTGACCTTGGAAGGAAGCGAGTGAGAAGTTGAGCAGCTCGTGTCCACACTTCTCAGGAATCAGGCAAGCTGTGCAAACACCGGGGGGGGGGGGGGGGGGGGGGGGGGGGACCGACATGTGGCCGAAACCAAGAAAAGAGACTGAAGACTTTTACGTTTCAACGCACCGCTGCTTCGGTTAAAATCTGCAAGGCTCCGCCCACTTCCTGAGTCGAGGGCCGCGCCCGCCTCCCTTGGAGTGTCTGACTCTCGAACAGGACGTTATAGAGGAAGTGAGACGGTGGTCAAATCCCCAACGTCAGGATGAATGGCCTGGACCGGGACTAGAACCCGTCGATGAAGCGGGTCGGCTCTCCGTCTGTTTCCGACCACCCACTGAGACCGAAACGGGCCTCCGGAGGTTGGAGAGATCCTCGCGCTGACGGCGTTCAGCCAGCCTGTAATCCGGAACAGACGTTTGTCCGAAACCGCTGGAGGTTTTCATAATTTAAAGTTTAAACGCTAAAGAAAACAAACTAAAACGAGGACAAAAAGTTTGGCGTCCAGAGTCCAGAGACGAAGCCGGTTCCGATTTTAAAGAAACGGCACTTTAAACGAAGCGTTTCTAGTCTTTGTAAAGTCTTTATCGGTTTATTGAGAGGCCACGCCCACCGGGTCCACGCCCGTTTCTGCTCGTTCTCCACGTGTCGATGGTCGTGAGAACATAAAGGTTTGAATCCCCACAGAAGACGCTTCGCGCTTGACAACGTGCTGACAATGGATTTCACAAAACAGGAAAAAAAAAGATGAAGTGGAACCAAAAGACAAAAATGAAACCATATTTATGATTTCCTGAATGCGGCAAAAAAAAAAAAAGACATTGTTTTAATGCGTTTTAGTTTTAGTTGAACATTTTTTTTAGTTTCTCAGTGGGAAAACAAGTAATGAGAATATTTTTAGTGTCCAACAAGGTGATGGTTCTAACGCAGGTGAGTTCTACTCTGACCTCTGACCTCGCTGCCTTTATTAAGAGCTCTATCTGAGCTTCAAAGAAAAGACAAGACCAAACAGTTGTGAGCATGTTTGATACGCACGCACACGCACACGCACGCGGGACTGCACGTGTTCTTATCTTCGCTGAGTCTGCATTTCGTTTGATGTTTATCTTCCTTTAGGATTTGTGCAAATGTGTCGACCTTCTGCTGTAAGATAGAAGAAGCCTTCCTCTCATCGTCTTCCTCTCACCGTCCATCATGCGCGATGCGCGTGCGTCGGCAGCGGAGTAACGGATCGATTCATTTAGGGATGAACTTTAGAGTCTCGGTTTGTCGCGATTTACAGCTTTGTCAAAAGTTTACTTTTCCACAACTTTCCAAAAGTGCGTGCGTAAAGACGTCTTCCGCGGATTGTGGGAAAGGGGCGTGGCGCAGCGCGACAACGTGGAACCACATCCTGCATTAATTAAATGTTTCAGTGCGGCTGAAACGTGTTTATCCTCTCCGTGTCCTCCTCTGTGTCCCCCCTCCGTGTCCCTCCTCCGTGTCCTCCTCCGTGTCCTCCTCCGTGTCTTGGGCAGCCTGTCACGGAAGGAGGTCCATAAAGATGGATTTTCTCCTCCACTCGACGCAGCTTTTCATTTACAGAACAGACAACAGCATCCTTTAATCCCCCCCCCCCTCAGCACTTTAAACCAGCCAAAGCAAATGGAGTGATTAAAAAAAAAAAGAGGAAGATGAGACACGGTGGAAGCGGGTCACCGTGGTCACCAGGATGTGGGCAGGTGTGGAGGACCGGTGGGGGGGGCAGAGATGGAGGCTATTATTTAACCAGCAGGACACCACTTTCTGGAACATGACGCTGTTTTCTGTGGAGGGGGGGTGAGGAGGGGCGGGGCTGAGTGCAACACCTGCTTCCTGTTCGACCACTTTTGTGTTTCCTTTCCAATCACCTTTCAGCGGCCCCGACTTAAGAACGTTTCATAAACGTGCACTCCGTGACCCGAGACGACCCCCTTCACCTGGGGGTGGGAGTATCAGGAGATAGATGGGGCGCCCCCTAGCGGGCTTTGTGGCGGTTTATAACGCGTCACACAAAACCAGCAGCCTCATTTCAGCATGTGAGAAACGAGCTTTATTCCGGATCTTAATGGATTTTGTTCTGGTTTGAAAATTCATTTCATAATTAAAACATTTCAGGAAAATCATTTTTAATCATTTTATTAGAAAAAGAAAAAAATATCAGTGAGTTCCAAAGTAACTTAGAATAATACAAAATAATACAAATGCCGATGGAGGCTCATCATTTACACACATTCTTACATCGTCACCGCTGTGATGCAAACATTTTCGAATCGTTTCGTCGTCACGGAGACGATCGAAGCGAAGACGGCGACGGCTAATCCGAACAGAAATCTACGTCGTCTCTGCGTTTCGTTCCAGTCCAACTGGCGGAACGTTTCCTTTACGGACGCGTTAAATTCCAGCAATCAATCAATTGACTGATTTGATCAATAAAGTGTTGAGAAAGAAGGAACAAGTTTGGAATTTCTGATAAAACAGGAAAAGCAGCAGCTTCAACTTTCACCGATCAGAAAGCGAAGCCTAAAACCTCGACGATCAATCAGCGGACTCGGTCTGCTGATTGATCCTCGATCAGTTCCTCCCGTGATTCTTTTAGGTGCGAGGCAAAATAAACACAGTGTAACGTGGGAATTCATAAACGTCATGTGAGGAAATAAACCAGTTCGGTCTCTGAGTGATGATGTCATCATCCCTGACATCATCTCTGACATCACGGCAGGAGCTTTAAACGTTAAACATAAAACGAGCTGCTGCACACAAAGTACACGAAACATCTCGTCGGCGTTAAACGTTCTCTTCTGGGATTTTCCGTCCCCCCCCCCCCCGACCGCGGTGCAGAATGCGGGTGCAGTTTTCACGCCCCGTCGGGTGGGGCGGGGCTTTACGACCTCTGCCTGACACGTACTCACCTCGCCCAAAAGCTCCGTGAAACTCAGAGAGCATCTCGCCGTCTTCAAATCCAGCGTTTGGAAGATGCCCCGGGACGTGAATGACTGAGAGAAACTGTCGGGTTTAACACAATAAATCATATTTGGGAAACCGCTGAATCAGAAACTCTCGGTGGAAGTCGTAATCCAGATCCACAAATCGTCTGCGGCGAGAGAAAGCGAGCGCTCGCCGGGCCGCGTTTCTCCACTGGTTCAGAAGCAAAGGACGGGGTCAGGAGTTCAGAAACCAGCAGGCAGTAGGATGTCCATAATAGGCCCCGCCCCCTGCCCGTCTGACCACGTGGTCTCCCGTCACAGACCGGAAGGCTGGGCGGGACGGTGGGGCCCATTCACCTGCAGGAGGAGCAAAGAGTTCGGGTTAGCACAGATTACAGGAGGAAAAGGTTGGATTAGACGAGAAGAACGCATCCGAGACGATCTGCGTCCCGGCGCGCGCTGCTCGACCCGGACGACCCGGACGACCCGGAAGGTTTGGATCCAGCACGTCGGTTTCAACCAGGCTTCAAACCGACCTTCGCTGCGTGTGTGCGTGAACACGCCTCCTCTTACCCGCGCGTCGTACTCCAGGACGAACGGAGGGATGTCGATCTGCTCTGGCTTGACGCAGGCGAAGAGCTGCCGCAGGTTGTCAAGGTAACGAACCTTTTCCTTCAGCCCCGACACGCTGAAGGTGGTGAAGAACCAAGTGGAGACCTGGAGCGAGGGAGCAAACGCTTCGGTCGAGGTTCTGATCCATGGGTCCACGTTTCAGGATGATAATTGTCCGAAAGCGAGACAAATGTGGACGGAAATAACGTCCGATTGTCCTCAACTCTTCCTCAACTCTTCCTCATCAAAGGTTTGGAGCGAGAACAAACTGGAATTCCAGTAAACAAAACGAAAACAAACAGAAAGCAGAACCTGCGGACGGCACATCCGCTCAGGCTCCTCTCTGTGGATGTGCGCTTCTGACACTATGAGGGATGTGTGCGTGTGTGTGTGTGTGTGTGTGTGTGTGTGTGTGCCCCCCCCCCCCCCCCCCCAGCTAATAATGCACCTCACCTTAGAGCGAAACGATGGATGCACAAAGTAGAAGGCCTTTAAGTTCCTTTTAAATCTGCAACACATAAAAGAGAGAACCTGAGGAATAAAGAAAAAGAAGGCCCGAGGCCTGTCTGCGTAGGCAATGAACACATGCTAATGCTAATACTAATGCTAATGAGCACTGAAATCAAACACCAAAAACAAACACGTTCAGTAACACGATCTCATTCCCTGGTTTTGTGAACTTTTTTTACGGAGTAATAATCTTAACGGCGTTCCCGCCGAGGTCCGGATCAACGGACCCAAACCGCCGATCCGCCCGTGAATCCTCCAGAACTCAACGTCACGCTTCCCGCTTGGACGCCAACTCTACGTCGTCCAGCTGGGGAGAAACCCGCCGACCCATCCTCCCTGGGAGGGGAACCAGCTTCTCCCCCACTCAGCCAGAGAGTTCTGGAAACTTTCCCGTTCACGTTTTGGCTTTTCGTCTGCCGGCTTGGCCGTCCCGGGCCGAAACGCATCTGCAGCAAATCAACTGCGGCTTTCCCGGTACCAATATGGCGGCCAGATTTCACAAAACGGTTCCTAAAACTCTAGAACACCGTAACCCTGGCATGTCACGCCGTAGCACGAACAATCGATCTGAACTTACAACGCGGCCGCAGACGTCAGCAAGAAAGGTCGAATGAAGGTCAGACGGCAGCCAAGCCTGCATTTAGCAGACGGTCTTACTGAGGTATCGGTTCATCGCCGATGGGGAAACAGGCTTAGACAAAATGCTCTTTTGCCATGAAGAGAAACAACAAAAAGGCCGGGAAGCCATCAAAGCCGTCATCTGGAAGCTTGAGATATAGTTCGTGTGGCAGAATAAAAGGCTAGGACACTGGGAATGCTGCTTTGACCTTTGGCCCCATCCCCCCGTTCAGACTGACTTGGCATCGACGACGTCGTAGAGGCTCTTGAGGAAGTCGGCGTGCAGGTGGTTGTGCTCGCCGGTCAGCGTGTGGAAGTAAACCATCACGTATTCCTTCACCGCGATGTGGTCCACGACGTGGATGAAGTACAGCAGGGCCTGCGCACAGAGCGGATCATTCGGCGCCAGGAGGGGTCGCCGCCGAGCGCGGAGTCTGCCCCCGCTTCAACCAGGAAGGAACTTTATTCTGAAATGACTATCGTTACCTTCTCAAGGTCGATGAGGGTCACCGGGATGTTTCTCCCGACCAGGACCATCACCGTCCTGCCGTGAACATCCACACCTGGGGAACGTCAAGCCCGAAATGATTCTGGGAAATGTCGGAGATGTATTGAACCTCGATATTCAACGACAGTATTTGTTGTATTTGGGTTTGACAGGACATATTTGTATTTGCTAGAAGAAAAATAATAATTTTCCCGGCAGATTCCTCAAAGCCATAAAACCTGCCAAAAATCATTTTTAAATCCAGGCGACCCCCCCCCCCCTAGAGCAAAACAAGGATGAAAATGCATAACAACATCGCCCCCTGCTGGTGAGGAGACACAGTTGTTTTATTTACACACAGAAACAGAAACACGAAGCTGCTCTAACAGACGTACCGGTTTGATACAACGCTTTCAGCGCAGCGATGTCCGACAGATCCTCCGCCCGCGCGCGGCACAGCCATCGGTTGTAACTGGAACAAACGGCACCGGATCAACGCGTTCCCGTTCACACAGATCGGACCCGTCCCTCTCTCCACAGAGTCGCTTACTTCCTCTGGTGCTGCTTCTGTACGGTCGCCTCCGACAGCTGTCCCTGCAGGATGATTTTCCTCTGCTTGTCCACGTCGCCCTCCATCCGGGCGAACGCGTGGTTCCCCACCTGACCCAGATCCGACTCCAGACTGTCCTCCTCGGCATCATCTGCACACGAACGCACGACTTATTTGTTTTACGTGGGTGTGCCTCCTATCCTAATTTATCTTGCGAGCATGTGTGTGTGCGTGTGTGCGTGTGTGTGTGCGTGTGTGTGTGTGTGGACAAAGCAGCCGGCACAGGTCAGAAACCCAGAAGACAGAACTCCGGCTCAAGTCCGTTTCTCTGCTTGTCTTTCTACAACCACAAGCGTAATCACGCGGGCGTCCACGCCGTCGGTGTGTAAACAGCAGCCGGTTGTTTTTGGACCTCGTTCACAGACGGCGCCGCTCGCCCACGTCTCGCCGCTTTGAAGCAGCCGTCCTGGCACCGGAGACGGAGGCAACCGCTTCGGCACAAAGACCAGAACCGCTTCCAACACGTTCGGGACCATTTCAATCGAATCAAATGTCTCTATTGATCTAATTTAACGTACCGGTAAGTAACCCGAGTAAACGCTTTGATTTATAAGCAGACGGCCGGCGTGAAAGTGATACGGTTCTAGAAAAGACAAAGTTCCGTCAGTACCTTCCACGGTTCCGGGTTTCTCTGCGATGCGGATCTGTCTCTCCGGAACCACCGGCTCACCCTCGGAGTTACCGATGTCGGTCGGGATGAGGGGCTGGCAGGTCCTCTCCTCTTCCTCAGAGCGAGGATAGTACAGAGGCAGTAACCGCTTATACACGGGCTGCACGCACGCACACACACACACACACACACACGCAACAGGAAGTGACATCACACGAGGAACCGATGTAACTTCTTCCTGCAGATATACGGACGTTTCTGTCGGACTTGTTGTATCTGCCCCGCCCACCCGTTTGGGGCAGTAAGCGGGGCAGGATGGACCATAAAGGGCGAGAAAAGACAAAGACTCGAGTCCCTCACCTGCTCCGTGTCCGACACCGAGAACACCACGGCCTCCAGGCTGTCCCCGTGGTTCTCCAGGAACCTGCGGACCGTTCCTGTCAACACAAACGCACATCCAGTCAGTGACGACTGACCCCCCCCCCCTTTAAAGAGCTGCGTGTGTGTGTGTGTGTGTGTGTGTGTGTGTGTGTGTGTGTGTGTGCTCCTTAGCGTCTCACGTAGAGCGATGTGTGTCGAGTCCTCCAGCGGGTAACCTCGTTTGATCGTGGTGACCACGCAGAAGCCGACGGACGCCATCGACTGCTCTCTGAGGAAATAGGGGGGGGGGGGGGCAAGAAAAAGCATTTTAAATCGCCGTCGAGCTGGATCCGGGCTAGCTGGCGGGCGGCTCTTACGCCGCCTGCTGCAGGACGTTCCTGTAGCAGCTGAAGAGCGAGCTCTCCGCCGCCGTCCGGTACTTGGCTTTGTATTTGGGTCCCACCGTGTGGACGATGAACCTCGCTGCCAGGTTGAAGCCTTTCGTCAGCTTTGCCTCGCCGGTCCGACACCCTGCACGCAAATAGAGCCGGGGGGGGGGTCAAACGCGAGTCCAACGCGGCTTCAGCCTCGTCTCTCCGGCTTCTACCTTTGAGCTTCAGCAGCTCGTCTCGCAGCTCGGGTCCGGCCAGCTGGTGGATGGCGTCGGACACCGGGTTCTTGTCGTTCAGGGACTCGTTGCTGGTGTTGACGATGGAGGTGCAGTTCAGCAAGGACACCTCGCCTGCACTGGGGACAAACAAAATAGTGATTCTATAAAAAACACGCTCGCCGGAATGAAAGTCGTTTTGAAATCTCACCAATCACAAATTCGTTTTCTGTCGTTTTATACCTCGGTCGGTTTTTATTGTGAATCTCGCACACATTTTGTAGATTTAGTCAGAATATAAAACGCTAATTGTGCTGCTGAAACCCTTCAGGGTTCGCTTGGAAACTACTTGAGCATGTTTTGAAAGACTTTCATCGGAGGACGCGTTCCCGCGTATCTGCTTTCAACTTGTTCCATCTCTACCTCCACCAGGAATTTGTGTTTGGCATCGGGGGGGGGGGGGGGGGGGGACAGGACGAGCCTGATTTCCAGGTTGCAGCAGGGATTAAGAAAGACTCCATTTCAAACACTGCAGACTTTGGCATCTGGATTTCTCCACAACATTCAGGGAAGAAGCCGTTTCAAATGTCAAAAGGTCAAACAAAAAAAAAAAAACAGGTTTATTAGGCTCAATCCAGAGTTGCATGCTTTACGATTAGATTCCGGGTAAATCTGGATTCCAGTCCACTCTCCGTGTTTAAATAATAAAAGGAGGTGCCAGCTCTTAAATTCTTCCTGGAGCTCGGGACCGTAATCGCTCGAGGGTCGCCACGGCAACAAGTTCTCACAGAGGAGCTGCAGTCTCGCCAGGCTGACTGTCATGTGCTTCCCTACAAAGAGGCTTTACTGTGAGCCGGAGCCTGAACTCGTGTGGCGGGACGCGAGCAGAGTTCAAACTGCAGGAGGGGGGGGGGCAGGGCTAGCAGGCAGATTGTACTTGCTTTGTAGGCATCATTTTACGGGGAGGTGAAACGCTTACCCCACAGTTCAAACTCTAGATGAGATTATTTACCTTCATTATGAGAACGTCCACCTTCGGCCGCTTTGACACTCAAGAGGAAGCTCAGAAATGAAACTCCGCTGAAATGAAGCGGATCTGAAGCGGATCTGAAGCGCGCGACTCACAACAGGATGATCTTGCGGTTGATGTCCGGCCTGAAGGGGAACGGGGAGGGGAAAGGCCGCAGGTCCAGCAGGCCGTCGCTCCGCTCCAACGGCGTCCCCTCGCCGTCCTCATCCTCAACCAGCTGTTGCTGCCACGTGGGGAGCGTCTGGATGTCCACGAAGTGGGAGCGGGCGCCCAGAGGATCCATCCCCTCCGGCGCTGCAGGCTGATCCCGGATCTGCAAGAAGAAGAAAAAGACTCGACCATAATAAAAAAAAAAACATATTCCAACGGTGTGGGGTGCTTAAACGTGGCTACAACAATGATTATTTAATGCCTCTCTAGATTTTTGTTTTGTCTTAATTTAATTATATCAAGACCGAGTTTCACAATAAATAATTTGACCCCAAACAAACACTGAATACGATTCTTCGTTCTTCGCTATTATCGCCGAGCTTGATTTTAATGCGTGTAAAAGAACAATGAACATCAGATGCAATGTTGAAATCAGCTCTTTAAATATGTAATATTCAGCTAAACATGACGTCACGTCATCAACTAGACAACAAGAAGACGATTATTTAAGACGCAGCATTGGCCCTCAGAAAGTCACATTTCTGTTAAAAAAATTATCTCGAACAGATAAATATAAAATAAACTTCCTTTCGTAATTAATAAAGATGTGTTTTTGGACACTGCGTGTCTTTGCGGAACTTACCTTGCAGTTTTTCGTTTTTCTTCCAGACTGAAGTGACGTCCACGCCGAGAAATGAGGAATAAATAACTAATTCTGACGAAAATAGTTCATAGACTCAAGAGAAAACGCTCCGAGTTCTCGTTACAACGAGTAACGCAAAGGGAAAAACAGGAAAACATTAACTTTACAAGGTTTACAAATCTAGCCACTATGCTAGGTGCCGCTTGCGAGAGCGCCAAGCTAGCTAGTTAATATAATTATATCCGGTTTACACTTTCACAATACACGTCGGGTTTTTAATAATTTCATTGGATGGATGAATTAAAAGTTTGTCAAGGTATTTTCATCTACATCGCATCTTTATAGAAGCAACACATAATTTTAATCTATACATATATTGAATGCATAAAAGATTGTCATGTTTCTGTTATCGCGCTCCATGTCTCAATGTCACATGCTTTTACTTTTATGTGGCAATCCAACTTCCGGCGCGGTTCCGGTTGTT
Source organism: Brachionichthys hirsutus (assembly GCF_040956055.1). Classification (NCBI taxonomy): domain Eukaryota; kingdom Metazoa; phylum Chordata; class Actinopteri; order Lophiiformes; family Brachionichthyidae; genus Brachionichthys; species Brachionichthys hirsutus. The sequence continues at coordinate 12,024,610 of NC_090908.1, read as the reverse complement.
TTATGCGAATGAAACATGCGCTTCAGTTCCTTATCAGCTGACTAAACCCTTCCGCTGAGGTGGGGCGCTGTGACGTCACTGTATTTGTATTAATGTTAATTGTAAGACAAACAATGTCTGACGACCAATAAAATAAACAAAATATTATCATTAATCTTAACATTATTGCACCGACATAGTTCGGTAAATTAAAAGTCTTGGTTAGCAGGACTGCGCGTGACGGACTTCCGCCGGACGCCCAGACAAAAGCAACAGATTAAAAACAAACCACGATCGCGGATCGAATGCGGTACTTTCTCTTACCGTTCGGGGCAATTTGTGTTCTACTAGTTTAGTCTGAGCTGCACCAATAGAACACGACTCGCGTTAAGCTAGCAGACGTTTTCTGAGGTAAGAGCAGAAACTAACCGAACATGAAACGTGTTTTGTTTCAGAAATAAATGCACGTAAACGTAAAACACGCACTAACTCAGATCTACGCTGTGTCTGGTTTATAAGCTACATTTTACCCCGAAACCTCTCCACGTGGGTCCACCGACAAGTTGCGTGTGGCGGTGAGGCGCGCACGATTCGAAGTAAATAATCTTTGTAGGCGGGCGGAGCCTACTGCGCAATGAGTAAAGTCAATCGAAAACTAAACCCCGACCACGCAGGCGACGGTGTATTTATAATCGAATGCTCCTTTGATTTAACAACTAGCTCAGTACGACCTAGGAATTAGTTTAAGTAAATTTATAGATTGTCTCTTAGTTTCTCGAGTTTTTTTTTTTTTTCCCTAAAAAACGAGCTGTCGTCACGACTGTAGAACACTAAGCATCGCTTAGATATTTAGTACTATGTATGTTATTACAGCGTTTACCGCTTCATACAAGGGTGCAAGAGACTGTCATTGAAGGCAGCGTTAATCAATCATGCAGCCAATCGCATGTAAACAGAACAGCCACTGGGAGAAACTTGGGTTTTGGTGTCTTCTCCATGGGCTTTGGCTTTTATTTTGCAGGGCTGGGTATTGCACCACCAACCCTCAAATGGGTCGCAGCCCGACGGTGTTCAGTTTGAGCTAGTTTCAAAAGTACACGTCTAGAAGAAACAGCAGAAATGCTTTCTCCACGCTTTGCACTTGTGTCCCGTTTCCTGTGCAGAATAATCTAGTCACGCCTCGGCCGTGTCTTTCTCAGAGTTCGCCTTCACCGTCGGTTGCAGGTCATGGGGTTGACCAAGCAGTACCTGCGCTACGTTTCCAGCGCCGTTTTTGGAGTGATCGGTAGCCAAAAAGCCAACATCGCATATGTGACCCTCCGTGGGGGAGAGAGGGGGCGCTACGTTGCCGTGGCAGCATGTGAACACGTCTTCATCTGGGATGTCCGAAAAGGAGAGAAGGTGAGATTTTGCTGAGGTCCGGATCGGCTGTGGAGGAACTCCTCTTTTCCGTTTCCCCGATTTCATCCTTTGCATGTTTTTGTTGTTTTAGGTCCTGATCCTGCAAGGCCAGAAACACGAGGCGACCTTCCTCTGCCCCTCACCCGATGGCATCCACATCGCCGTTGGTTACGAGGACGGCGCGGTGCGGATATTTAGCTTGTTGAACGGCGAGAGCAATGTTTCCTTTAACGGCCACAAGTCCGCCGTCAGCGCGATCAAATACGACAGACTCGGCGCTCGACTCGTCACCGGGTCCAAGGCAAGTCGCCCGGGGATCTCTCGGTTTTTGTCGAGGTTGATGCGGTCTAATTCTTCTTGAAACTGTCCTCCTCAGGACACCGATGTGATCGTGTGGGACGTCATCAATGAGTGTGGACTGTACAGGCTGCGAGGCCACAAAGACGTCGTCACGCAGGCCTTGTTCATCAAAGACAAGAACCTCCTGGTCACGAGGTAGCGAGCCACGTGGCGGCGTCCGCTTTACGCACAGAGAGGAAGCGTCGGCGTCCCGTCGTCACGCGCGAGACGTCACCGAAACGCTCTGCGAAACGTGGCGATTGTTTTTCTTTGCACTGTCAGAGGAAGAAAACGCGATTTAATATCGCTTTAGTAAGAAGAGGGAACGAGTCTAGGGCCGACTCAAATCAATCAACCATGAGAAGCGTTTGATGTCGCGCGTCGGAGCCCAGATCCGATGGTGTGGGACGACGGCAGCAACGCTCCCCCTCTTTCCGTGCAGCTGTCGCTTGTTTCGCGCGTTGAAGGACATCATGACAGGACGTCCAGCGCGCCGGGGCGCTTTATTTGCAGCGTGTTGTGAACATCTGTCGGTTTGACGTCATCCAAGAGAACAAATCTCTCCCTTGATGTTAATCTTATATTAATCTGGATTCATCCTATGCCATCTGAACATTTGTGTGGATTTTATTAGTGCATGTGAGTTAAATGACATGACTTAATATAATGTGTGTATGTGCGTGTGTGCGTGTGTGCGTGCACTTTGCTGCTGCACAGCTCCAAGGACAGCTTTGTGAAGTTTTGGGACCTGGACACGCAGCACTGCTTCAAGACTGTGGTCGGCCATCGCAGTGAGGTGAGCAGCGTCCCGCTTCTTAGCTAGCATCGTGCTAGCCTGGAATAGCTAGCCTAGGTTTGAATGAAAAGCGCTCCCGGTACATTTAAATGTTACCAAACGCCGGCGTCTCTACTCGCGCGCCTCGACTTCCCCCTCCTGCTGAAGCGGCGCTAACGTAGCGCCGCTCTCCCCAGTGTCGTTTCATCGCTGACTGAAGGGCGGTCTGTTTGTTGGCGCGGTAGGTGTGGGGCATGGCGCTGCTGAACCGGGAGAACCGGCTGCTGACGGGCTCAGCAGACAGCGAACTACGAGCCTGGGACATCGGCTACCTGGAGGAGGTGAGGGACGACCTAACCCCCCCCCCCCATAAGTACAACGAGTACTTCAAAAAGAGGGTTAACGGCAGTAAATGTCCTCTATGAAACCCATGCTGCCCTGTCTGTCCGTCTGTCTGTCTGTCGTCTCCTCAGGGGAAGGCTGATGGGGAGCCCAAGCTGAAGAAGGGGAAAACTCTGCTGGCTGATGATGATGATGATGAAGATAAGGAGGAAGAGATGGATGAGGTGTGAGAGTATTCGTTAACGGTGAAGCCGTGCTTCAGAAAGTGTTTTTAACCTTCCAGCAACAGCAGCGGACGACCCTGACCTTGAATAAAACTCCGCCCCCTCGCCCGTTTCCTTCCTCCCGTCTCAGCGGATCCTGAGTTGCAGGAAAGCCGGCTCCATCCTTAGAGAGGCCAGAGACCGCGTCGTCTCCCTAGCAACAGACGCCAAGGCCAGAGTCGTCGCCTGTCACGTGAGCGTTGCCGCGTCTCGCCCTCTTTAAGGTCGTGACCTCTGCTATTAATGTTTGAGGCATCCATATTTAACGGCGGTCGTATTGCCCCTCCATCAGGGCAACGATTCGGTCCTGGAGCTCTTCACCGTGCTGTCGGAGGAAGAGGTGCAGAGGAGAATGACGAAGAAGCTGAAGAAAGCCAAGAAGAAGGCAGCAAAGTAAGCGTTCTAATTATTATCGTCGTCGTTGTTGTTTGTGTTCCGCTGCTTCATTACGGCTGCCCTGTGCTGCAGAGCTCAGGGGGACGCAAGCGAGGAGGGGGCGGAGCCTGTGGTGGAAAGGTCGCTGGCAGACGAGATCCTCAAACTGACCAACATCAAGGCCTCCGCCAAGATCAGGTCAGTGCGGAGCCGAACGAGCCGCAGCTTGGCCGTTAGCGAGGCGCGCTTGTGACGACGTTTAACCGAAAGCGCGTCCCCTCTCAGGTGGGCGGAGTGTCTGTCATGCGCAGGGGGCGAGCTGAAGGTGGCGCTGCTGCTGCAGAACAACACCATCGAGACGTACGGCCTGAAGACTACGGACAAGACGCCCACAGCCAATAAGACGGCTCGGCTCACGCTCGGCGGCCACCGCACCGACGTCCGCACGCTGGCCTTCAGCTCGGACAACCTGGCCGTCCTCTCGGCGTCTGGCGACACGGTCAAAGTTTGGAACAGGTGAAGCTGAGCCCGGAAACGGTTTTTAAGATGAGGCCATTGTCAGTTTAGCCACGCGGAGACGGAGAACCGTGAGCGTTCTGTGCAGGTCGACGCTGCAGGTGATCCGGACCATGGCCTGCGAATACGCTCTCTGCTCCCTCTTCGTGCCCGGAGACAGACAGATCATTCTAGGGACCAAGGTACCGGGACACACGGGGGGGGGGTATCTAGCTGCTATATTACGTCTATGGGGGGTTAGCTCGCGCGGCTGTCGACAGTTCTCGCTAATATTCTGGTTGTTTGTTTCCTCCCCGTTCAGAACGGAAAGCTTCAGATCTTTGAGTTGGCGTCAGGGAGCCTCCTGGAAACCGTGGATGCCCACGACGGAGCCCTGTGGTCCCTCTGTCTCGCCCCGGACCAGGTAAACCTGCTCTGGTCCGCCCTCTCCCTTGCTTCTTCGTCTTTAACTGCTGCGGTCTGCGTGTGTTTCCTGCAGCGGGGGATCGTCACAGGAAGTGCCGATAAGGCCGTCAAGTTCTGGGAGTTTGAGCTCATTAAAGACTCGGGGACCGGACAGAAGTACGTCACCCAATCGAGCGATCCGTTTCTAAATGCAGACGGCGACGCTCCGTAGTGGCCTTTATGGATCGCGTGTGTGCGTCCTACACAGGAGGCTGACGGTGAAACACACACGCACCCTGCAGTTGGACGAAGATGTTTTGTGTGTTAAGCTCTCCCCGGACCACAGGCTGCTGGCCGTCTCTCTGTTGGACTGCACCGTCAAAGTCTTCTACGCCGACACGCTGAAGGTGCGTCACCGAGACGGTATTTACCAAAACACCGGCCTGTAGGCTAGCGCTAACGGCTCTCCCTCTGGCTGCTCGCAGTTCTTCTTGTCTCTGTATGGACACAAGCTGCCTGTTCTTTGTCTGGACATCTCACACGTGAGTATTCCCTGGATCAAATGAAACTTGGCGGGGGGGTGGGTGTTTATTAGCGTTGCGTGGAAGCGCCGCCTCAGTTAGCAAGTTGTGAAAAATCTGTCTCCCCTGGATCGTTCAGGGCCGGCGGGATTATCCCAGTCATAAATGAAGCGTCGTTTCCTCCACACTGTCCAAACTGTCGTGTGTTTGCGTTACCAGGACAACGCGCTCATCGCCACCGGCTCCGCTGACAGAAACGTGAAGATCTGGGGTCTGGATTTCGGCGACTGTCACCGCTCCATGTTTGCTCATGACGACAGGTAACAAAACGAAACACGAGTTAAAGCCGTTTTCCAGCTCTGACCTCGTCGGCTTGCGTTCCGCTCACGCCGAATTTGCTCACCTTGTTCTCCACAGCGTCATGTTCCTCCAGTTTGTCCCCAAGACTCATCTGTTCTTCACAGCAGGGAAGGACAAGAAGATCAAACAGTGGGACGCCGACAAGTTTGAGCACATCCAGACGCTGGAGGTGACGCTCGGGGTCAAGGGCTTTGACCCGAGGGTCTTTCATACCTCGATGCTGAAACACGACAGAGTCAGATCTGTTCAAAATCTAAATTCAATGCATTGATTTTTTTAACTCATTGAGTGCCAGGACGTCTTTAAACTTCCTCTCGTAGCGACTTCTCTTCCCAGCAGTGATTTGTCTTCTTTCACAATGTGTTTTGTGTCTTACTCTTGCTCACATTTGACTTTTCTCGCTGCCTTCCAAGGGCCACCATCGAGAGGTTTGGTGTCTGACCATCAGCCCGAACGGAGACCACCTCGTGTCGTCGTCCCACGACAAGTCCCTGCGTCTGTGGGAGAGGACCACGGAGCCCATCATCCTGGAGGAAGAGCGGGAGACGGTGAGGAGACGGAGGGCTGACGGAGACGTTTGGCAGTTCCTCCACGCCTCTGAATGACCCTCTGTTTCTCCTGACAGGAACGAGAAGCAGAGTTTGAGGAGGGCATGTCCAAAGGAGATGTGCCTGTGGTGAGCGCTCAGTGGAGGGGGGGGGTGCCCAAACACTTAAAATCTGCTTAAATAAAGGACAATTGACGACGCGTTCACTCGTTCCATCTGCAGGTACCTGGAGAGACCGAAGGAGAGGCGGCGCCAGCCGGCAAGAAGACCATCGAAACCGTCAAAGCCGTGAGTCGATGAACGCGAATGCCTTTTCACCCCCCCCACCCCTCGAGCCATCGCTCGGCGGGCTCTTACTGTTCGCTTTGTTTCCAGGCAGAGAGAATCATGGAGGCTCTGGAACTTCACAAAGAGGAAAACAGGAAGTTGGAAGAGCATAGATACGTGTGTGAGACGGCAGACAAAGAGGTAAAGGCGCGATGCGGCCGTTCTGCTTTTCACAACGCGTCGTTTCCGGTCTCCGATGGAGCGTAAAGATCCGTCAGACTCGAGTCTCGGCGGTTCGGCGCGGACGCAGAGCGGCTCTTACCTTCAGGTTTAGCACGTCAGACTTATGATTTGTGAGCTAACATCCAGCGCTGTTCTGCAGCTTCCTCCGCCCAAACCCAACCCCATCCTTGTGGCTTTTGGAAATATTTCGGTAAGTGGAACGGCGGAGCTAAAAACGTTTAACCTGCCCGGTTGTTTCAGACTAACTGCGTCTTTGCTCCTCCGTCAGCCTTCCCGCTACGTTTTAGAGGTCATAAAGAAGGTCAGATCGAGGTGAGATGAAGCCCACGTGATGTTTCACTTTGACTCCGCCCGTAAAGTTTTATTATCCGCGCCCATAAACACTTTCTGAGGCGCTTCCTTCTCTGTGTGGCGACCGGCAGCGAGCTGGAGGTTTCCCTGCTGGTCCTTCCGTTCCCGTACGTCCCCGAGCTGCTGGCGCTGTTCAACGGCTACGTCCAGCAGGGCCTGGAGGTGGAGCTGGTCTGCCGCTGCCTGTTCTTCCTTCTCAAGTAGGTGCCCTGCTTCGTGCCTGAGCAAAAAACAAAAAAGAAAAGCACCGAGCCGAGGCTTTGTGCCTCTGGCAGCCAGATGTTAGGACGAGGATGCGTTTCTGCATCACACAAAACAAATTCGGACACCAAAGACACAGTTTAGTTTTATTTGTGTAACACGTATCAGTTGATCTGTGAGGAATGTGCTACTTCTCGACCCTCGATGCCGGATTGATCTGTTAATCGGCCCGTTTGCAGGATCCATTTTGGCCTGATCTCCGGTAACCAGATGCTGCTGCCCGTCATCGATCAGCTCCGCACCAACACTCTCTCGAAAGTGCGCGAAATCAGAGTGAGCGCCGCCCCGGAGAGACACGTCGAGCCCTTCGGCTTACGTCAGCTTTCACGACCCGCCATCCCTTCCCCCCCCCCTCTCTTTTCAGGACGTGATGGGCTTTAACGGCGCAGCGCTCCAGTTCCTCCAGCGCCAGATCGAGAGCAGGGAAGACGTGATGTTCTTCGCCGAGGCCACGGGCAAACTGAACCAGAAGAGGAGGAGGAGGAGGAAGAGGGAGCGAGCCGTCCTGACCATCGCTTGAGTCACGACGGACGCTTTTGACCGTTCTGTAGGGACATCCATCCCCGTCAACGCACGCCGACCCATCGTTCTACGTCCTGCTAGGATGGAGTCTTGTTTTGTGGCGAGCTTCACTTCCCAAATAAACCAACTCGTTTTCAGCTCCTTGTGTCGCTCGAACCCCGCCCCCAGCCCGCTAACCTTTTAGTTTCACACTCGCATCAGTCACTTCATTTTCCACAAGTGTGTTTATTTCCCCCGATCGTGGGCCGCTGCGGAATAATGAAACGAACCCTCAAACACCTCGCGCTTTGTGTTCAAGTATTAATCTCACAGCAGACAAAAAGCGAATGAATTCTATTTACAGGGCTTTAAAAAAAAAAGGAGAAAAAGCCGGCACCGCTTTATGAGGCTGGATTCGGTCTCTCCGGGCCGTAAATGTCACACCTACCAAAATGAAAAATTCCTTGTGAAAATCCCAGACTTGCGATCTGGAGCGACGGCACGGCATTAGAACATTTTAGAATAATCCCAGAAGGCAAAGATGAACGGTGATCGGGTCCGCAAACGAACGATCAATTTGTGTTGCGTATGAGCTAAAACTGTATTCAAGGCTGAAATATTACTCCAACGGGGTTAATCCAAGTAATTTGTTTCAGAAACTTGACGTTTATTGCTTATGGAAAACATTCCAGAAACAGGAATGTCATCAAGAAGCCATATGTGAACAGGGAATCCTGGGACAGCTGGAAGCCGGACAGGAATCTGTCACACCGTGCAAACACGTGAATAATCAGTGGCGTTTGATCCTTTTGTTTGTGGCCTTTACGTTTACAAATCACGACTCGGCGTTTCACAAGCCTTCGGATCGGGCTAAATGAAACACTTTGGGGCATGTGTCTCTTATTTACATCGGTGCTTGTGAAAAGTCGGCCGTTGAGTCGCTAGGTGGCAGCCTTGCCTTTTCTTCAACTGGTTCCGGCCGTCCACGCCACCTGCTGAAGCGTCCCATAATAGTCAGGGTCAGGGGGTCATCGGTGCGCCAATGCGCGCACATGTTGCGTTTCATGCTGACTGGCTACGAGCCCATTGCTGCCTTTTATGGGGGTTAGTTTTAGTTTAACAAGAGCCTTAGCGAATATTAATTCACCGGAGCATTAAATATAAACGTATTTATCCGCAGCTGAAAATAGTCCCTCACAAAAGCACCCTTTTCTCCAGTTTGACTGAGACGAGCTCGATTAGGATCCCATGGATGATGAGCATTTTATAAAAAGAGGAATTTAAACCCAGACATATATTTTTTATTTTAGTTTTTATGGGGTTTGCTAAAAATAAGAAAAATATACAATAAAGATTGTCTGAAAAAGCTGAGTTTCCTCCTTTTGCTTCAGACGTACTCACTACTCAGCCGCCGTCTGCCGTGACGTCAGCGCGGTGGATCGGCGTCCGCTGACTGGGCAGGCCGTCCATCAGCCTGCCGGGCCCACCGGTGGCGCCGCCCGGCGGCCTGGCGTTAAGCCTGTGTCCAGCACTCATGAGTGGCTCCATACCTGCGCTGAGGAATGAGGTGGCGGGTCGATCTGATGAGACGCAGTCGTGATGTGGCTGCACGGAGGGTGGGGGGGGGGGGTAGGGTCAGGAGGGGGGGCGTTGAGTGATGAGGTGATGGGACTCGCAGAGGAGGCCAACGGGCCTGACTGGCGGCGCTCACCGTCATGAATGTTTCCTTTCTCTGCCCTCTGGCTTCTTTATTTATTTTTCCACACCTCAGTTGTCCTCAGAGTTTTCTCCCTTCATACCGCCACGTTTGATTTTCCTCGCATCCTTTTTCTTCATGCGTGTAGTTTTTGATTTTTCTACAAAGATGAACACGAAAAAGTGAAAAACCGAACTCTTCCCTTTGTTGCTAGGGGAAAATAAATTGGGAATTTTAAACTAATCCAACAATAAACCACTAGTAATAATGACTCTTGACTTCATTGTCAGAGTTTTGCTGTCGACCGACCAAGTCGTTCTTGCACATGTCGCGGGTTCACAGCTCGCCTCTCATCTCAGCGGAAGAGCCAAACATGTTTTAATAACCAAAGTCTGCGGAGATCAGGGGAGAGGAAACCCGAGGTCAACCCTCTGTGGGCTGTTAGGAAGCCGCACACACACACACACACACACACGTGCACACACTCATAATGCTGCAGCACAAACAGGAATAAAGTTAAGACCCGGCAAATGGAGCTGCATTTTTACAGAAGCGCTGAACAGACAGAACTGTTCTCTGGAGCGTGAGATGTACCGAAAGGGGTCAAATACATCAGGGACACTGCACACACACACACACACACACACACACACACGCCCTTGAGGAGCTCTCCCCTAGAAATCCACATAGCTGATGTAATTAGTGATCTTAGAGCTCTGCACTTCATATTACAAGTCATAAACAGACATTCAATACCGGGCTTTGAGAGGAGCTGTTTATTCTGGAGTTTTATGGGCCACGCCGGGCCCTTCTGTGTTTATTCTCCCAGAACAATAATGTCACTATTCTCCCAGGCTGGAATGCTGTTCGTTTGTCCAATTAAACACAGAAAATAAACACAAAAATCAAGCCGACTCCGTAACTCCAAAAACACTTTAACAACGGCGTTCCGCCCGGGAATTTGCATGGCGGCGTGGGCTGAATGATGAAAGCAACATGGAAGCGGAGGCCGCGACCTCAACACGATGCCGTTAAGACGCCGCGGCCGCGGGCACACGTGAATCGGCAAAAGTAAAAAACACCCGACGGTTGAGATGGAAAATATCAGAAAAACTTGAAACCCTTCTCGATCATGAAGAGGAAAGAAGGACGAATTTATTCAAGCATAGTTAGTGAGAATCGACTTTACTGCTTCGATATCTATTGTGCCCGTTTGCGAAGCAACAACTCTCGCTTTACGTAACACAAAGTCGGTGCGGCGTCGCCGCCGTCGCCACGATTTATGGGCCCTGACGCCGACCCACAAGTTTCCTGACAGACTCGCAATTTCCTGTGAGAGAAAACACCATCTTGATCCATACACACAGAAAGTATTTGTTCATTAATAATTGTTAAGTCACTCGCAGCGAACGCTAGCCGAGACAGTTAGACTGTCGCTGCCTCCAGCTCATATTTTCCTTCGCCTATTTACTTTTTACGGCATTTCATGCGAAAATCCATAAACGCCGACGGCCCTGCAAAGTTCACTTACTTTATGTAATTCCAAAAACATGGAGGCACACGTCATAAATATGGTGCACACATCAAAACATGTGGGGACACACGTCTGAAGGCAAGTCAAATGTTTCGTCCTCACACTGACATCATTATTAATCTTCCACTAAATATAAAAAAAGAGAAAAGAAATACTGACAGTTGTGGTTTAAAATACAAAAGTCAAGATGGAGGCATCCTGGTTTGAATCTTTCACATCTGAACGATCACAATGATGGGGGTCGTGCTGGAGCCTAGCTCAGCAGTCAATGGGCGAGAGGCGGCGTACACCCTGGACAAGCCGCCAGGGCAACACACACACACACACACCTATGGACAATTCAGAGCAACCAATTCAGCTAAAAAATAAAACTGTAAAATTACAAATCGTTATTTTTGCTCCAGCAGAAAAAAAAATAAAAAAAAGGCAACAAAGAGTTTCAGCTACAAGATTGTTAGAAATATTTTGACTTTTTCAAAAAACTTCAACACAAGGTGGCAAAGACAGACACGTGTCCAAATAGCGCAGAAATAAAAAGTCCCAAATATTAAATTCTGATATCGTGATTGATTCGTAGAACGGCAGAAACCCAAACAATCAGCCAATTACTGCTCTCAGCAGAGGCGTTCAGTCCCTCTGATGGTGCAAACATCCTCGGGCCACTAAGCCGGGCCCAAACAGCGGTTCTGCCCGTGTTTGGTCTAGCATTAGATCAAGGTGTCACAACTTCAGCAGCCCCCCCCCGAGAGGAAACGAGCATTAATAGGACAAAATGAGAAGCAATCTGAAGAATGCCTGTGAAGTCCGGTTGGTGGTAAAGCCCTCCATCTGGACGAGGCATGACACGAAACGGGCCCGGGGCGGGGGGGGGGGGGTCAAAGAACAATTTAAGAAAATATGGTGGGACCTAATTCTGGTTCTGCAATCGAACACAAAGTGCATGTGAGACGCAGAGACATCACCAAGAAATGGAAAATGATCCTGATCAATCAGAGACAAAGACGAGACTGACACGTGTTCGTTTTCAGGGTTGGAAAAAAAAAAAATCAGTGATTTAACAAAAAGTGAAAATCATATGTTGACTCAGCAGAAACAATTATAATGGGTGTTACTAAAATTAAGAGCGTGAAAAGATTGACATAATTTTTTCCTTTGTTTGACAGGACAGCGGTAGATCCGGATGGAAAGTACGGGGGGGGGGGGGGGGGGGGGGGGGGCATGGGATTGAGCCCGCCCCCACGACAGGTGCATTTTAACGTAAACAAACTAAAATGTGGCTCATTAGAGCGAATATCTTTACACCATCAGTTAGACTTGCTTGACCTTTGACCCACCTTACCTTAAAGAAAGTTACAAGTATTTTCTTACAATTGGACCGGAACAAAAAAACTTTGTGATTTCCCAGCTTGACCCCCCCCCCTCCCTGCCGTTTATGGAAATCGGTTTGAAAAAAACATAAACGTTTGAAGCTAATTTACAAAATCTTACACGGCCGACTTGCAAAGTGATTGATTATTGGCGAATTGATTTAAATGATAACGGTCTCCATAAACACACACAAAAAAACCGTCTAGTTCGAGGATGAAATGATTTCTGTTGAACATTAAGCGACAAAAATATATAAATCAAGCTCTGACCTACGTCAAACCACGAATCCAAAATAATCTGGAGAATAACATGGAATTAGCAATCGTCTAAAAAGAAGACGTATGAAATATAAATCTAGATTTTTGAGCCTCGGGTTACTTTAGCGGGTCAGATACCGGACCCAGCGCCCTCGGAGGAGTCGTCTGTGACTCCAAGGTGAACCGTGAAGGGGAATAAAACCCGAAAGGATGCTGAACTTGACACATGACATAATGTAATGTCATTGGTTTCCTCTTCAAAGATTTATGCAGGGGGAAAACAAGGCCTGAAAAATAATGGCGAGGGGAACAAGAAGTCCCCGTCAAACCCTGCGGCTTGCAGCGCCGCACGCCGGAGACCACCCTGAAAGAACAGTGAGCTGTCAGTCACTCCGTGCACCGCGTAAACACTGCAGTATTTTGTTTCTGAAGTATGACTCTGTACTGCTCTTTAACTCGTATAGAAGGCACTGATGTATTCGTGTGGTTCACAATTTTTCATACCTCGGCGAGCGGCAGGGCTTTACGTTTTATAGCTGCAAACATTCTCTCTAAATATTTCCACACAACTCTAATCTGTCTAGATGATTTGAATCCAGATAAAATTTAATGACATTATTTGTCGCATTTCCACATTTAAAAAGGTACCTATACGCTCTAAAATAGCAAGAAAAGAAATACACAACACTGATTTATAGACGTGTATTATTACTTATAACGGTCAACTAAGGCACATGGTAGTTAAGTGAACATGTTTAAATACTGCAAAACCAACAACTGTAAAAACTGATCATTTATAAAATGATTTGATTAAAGTGTTGGCACTTTGGCCTTGAGTATATCGTAAAGTGGCACGCGTCGTGAAAAGGTCGCTGAACCCCTGCCCTAACCCGACGATGACAAACACAGACCTGCACAAGTAAATAACGTGAATACGCTGCAGATTTATTGCTGATGTCATCAAGTAAATAACTTAAAAAAAAAAAAGGAAGCTTGTTAAACGAGACAAAGTCGGACCTGAAGTGCTGCCCGGTCATCTCCGTGATTAAAACACACACATTAGTGGCAGGAGATCTGCAGAGTGTGTGTGTCGACTCTCCGGGGCGAGTTGTCTGTCAGCACGGAGGCTTGAACTCCAAGCAGGCTGTAATCCCTCTGTTAATAACGGGACCTCCTGCCACCAATCCAGCATCCCACCAACCACAACCTGCCCTGCCCCGCCGTCCCGGCCCGGACCAACGCACGGCCTCCTGGCTAATCCAAGAGAGAGACTCAAGAGAGGTCGATGCAAACAGCGTTCGTGTCCTGAATGAATGGAAGGGAAATGCAGAAATCATCGAGACTCAAGGAGTGACGGAGTGTTTCACCCGTTTAGCTTTATCAACACGTCGGATTGATCAGACATGAACTGGAGCCGGTGGCTGCCTGGTCGGTAGGAAAATGTACCGGCTTGCCAAACATCCAGCCGTAAAGTCAGCACGGCTTGTAGCTAAGGAGCTAAAAATATCAAACGCTCCGTCCGGTACGGTCCATTAAAGAGACGTTAGCAGGTTTTGTGACCTTATAACTCAAAGTCTTGTGGTTATAAAATGTGAAACCATAAAGTTTATTCCTGCTTGAAAAAAAAAAATAGGCACTTTGATTCCGAAAAAATGGACGGGAAAGGGAAAGAAAACAAAAGGGCACAATGTGTGTTTTGATGCTGTCCGTCTGGGCCTGTTCTGGTCCACACAGTGCTATGCTATGTGGTCAAAAGTATGTGGACGTTCAGTCATCGACGACCCCTCTGATACTGGAACGTCTTCTCCAGTCACACTCTGACGCGATCAATGTTCAAATCAGTGTTTTGATTTACAGTGAAAATATCAAATATCATTCAGGTGTTTTCTTAAATGCATTTTCCTCCAAATCGCGTAATGCTCTCGACCCGAGTGTTCCGTTACACACACAAACACACACACCCCAAAACCACATGGCCTCTGACTAATCCTATCGGGCTCGTGCTATCAAAACACGCACACACACTCTCACACACTCACACACACTAATCTGGCCATCCTCATCTAATAACACCTCTGATTTGGACCAGCATCGGAGACTCCGGGGGGGGGGGGGGATCCAGGCTCACCTCCACCCAGAAACACACACATGAAAGAGCCCTTGAAAAAAAATAGCGGCACTGACTGCTTCGTATTAGCCTTTAATGAAGTTAAAACCTCTCGCTCTGCGGTCCAATAACTCAATAGAAGTTGTCTATTCTTTCACGGCTCTGAGCCGACGTTCCTGCAGCCTCGGATCACAGGCCATAAAAAGCGGCCTGTGCCACCGCCCCCCCCCCCCCCCCCGACAGACGCCTCTGGCCATAGCTGATGTCGCACTAATGCGATTAATTCAATAAAACTATTACACTGACCTCCCTCTATCCACAAAAACCTTCTTTCCCTTGGTCCCGGGAGACGCCTCTTTGTGTTTTCTTTTCATGCTACCTGCTCACCCTTCTTTTCTTCGACGGCACCCAAAACCTTTACTTTTTGGCGTTCGGCTTTTACCCTCCGGCCAAGAGTTCAAGCTCAGCGCTGCCAACACAAGCAGGTAGCGTTCTTTCATATCCCGTCTTAAAATGTTGACTGTCAAAAAATGTGAATTTAAAAAAGAAAAATATACAGAAGAACATTTGGCAGGTGTTTTAAGGCACATTTCCATCTTCATCTGACTAAATATTATATACTAAATAAAAAGAGAAGAAAGACCAATCAATTCAATCAAGGTTGATCCAAAACTAAACTCGAAGCACTCTACCCAGAACACGGGTCCCCCCCCCCCCCCAGATGAATCTATGAAAGGGATTGCTACAAGGGGAGCGGATAAACATCCATCCTCTCTCTCCTCTTCGCCCCTTCCCTCACTCCCACGATTTGCTATCTCCTCCTCCAATGCATCCCGTCTTTTTTCACCACCTCTACCTCTTCCGGCTGCTCGTCAGCTCTTTCCTCTCCGTCTTCCTCTCCACAATGACAGATCTCTGCTTATCACCTTCATACACTCCAGATAATGTTTTTTAGCAGCGAATAAACACGCCCAGGCCGGAGGCTGCTGCCGACGCTCTGATCGGATGTCGGGGAGGTGAAGCAAAACAGATGAAGACTCAGTAACATCCTCTCCCTTCCACTTTTGTTTAATAAGAAATGTTGGATGTTGTGAGACTTTCTTTGTCATCTTAAACGGCTTTATCCGTCAACATCTTTCAGTCCAACGTTCCTTCTTAAAACACCTACAACTGTGACTTGTCTCAAATGGCATTTTATCTGGCTAATGCTGCTGCACAGGTGATAAATCCTCCTCCAACGAGGTTCGGTTACGTCTCTTTAGCGGCGCAAGGTATTACATGAGAGCCCAAATTAGACTGATACAAAAAAAAAAAAGGAAAGAAAGAGAAGTAAATCTCTTGACTGTAAAAGTGAAGTTAAAGTCCGCGTTGATTCAAGCTCTCTGTATTTCATCCTGACAATTTAAGTGCTGCATTGAGGGTCTTGTTTAGCGTAAATTAAATTAAATTAAAGTGATTCGAGATGAGGCTTCTCCTGAATTCTGGTTAAGGATCACTATTCACGGGTGGTAGAGGAAGCGGGGGCTCACATTGAAGCTGCCTTATTCCCTTCTTGAACGGATTATAAAATCCCACCCGGGTGGATTAAACGCCCGTACGACATAAGAGACTTGTGTCCATATCGTAAAAATTAAAGTGCGTGTGACAGCACCGCTGCTTCGACTTCCTCTCGTTGCACACTTGTGCCACATTTTTGGGTCGGTGGGGTAAGAGTATCTCGTCGGATGGCCCACATACGCCGGCGCTGGATGAATGGGACAGGAAGGAGCAGGGAGGGATGAAAAGGGAGCGGGCGAGGCGGGAGGTGCGAGACGTGGATGTCCAGTCCTAACGAGAGGCAGTAACTCATGCCAGGGAGGAGAGCTGTGAGTTACGACCTTTAAAGCCGTGGAGAGGTTAAGTGCTTTCATTACCAAACCAGCTGACACTCGACCTGAGGACAGCTTGATGTGTCCACGCCGAAATTTATGGCCGTGATCATTGTCTTTGCTGCTTCTGCCCTCTGAACTCCTGGTTTCCGTGCGTCTGCGTCTCCCCACCTCATCTCCAAACGGTGCATTTGTGGCTCGCCCGAAGCTCGATAGTCTCAGATTCTCCTTGACGCCTTGCAAGCGTCAGGGTAGAAGTTTGGATGGCAAGACGAGAGACGTAGGCAGAGAAACCGGGCCTCTGCTGACATTTGGGGCGTTAACTAGCAAGAGCTTGCCCCCCTCAGCACTTGAACCCTCATCTGCAGGGGTGGATTTCACCTTGACGTACTGAACCGAGGCGTTGGGTGTTCGATTTGGGACGATAAGACTCTCCATGTGCTGTTTTGTGAAGTTTTCACTTTCCTCATCCATCTCCAACGTGACCATCTGCTTGAGTGAAACTTTTTCCATGAGCCGTCAACGTGGCCCAACAAACCGCGGAGACATCCGGCTTTCCACCGGGCAAGCCAGAACAAAATGGATGTCATCACAAAGTACATAAATGTCTCGCCGGTTGGTGGAGGTCATTATTTTCGGTTGCCTGGACGCTCTACTTTGTGTGAATCCGTCCGTCTTTGAAGGCTTTACGTGACGACGCTGTGACTCGAGCAAAACACGTCTTCAAGTCTTTCAAATATGCGGCGGCGTTTCCAAGAAACGATGCGTTAGCGATTGAGGTCAGACGTTTCAAATAGAGGTGAACCGTTCTGTTTTCTGATTTTTATAAACCGTGACCCAAAACTAACTTTGGCCAAATTGATTTTTTTTAATTCATATAGTTTCCAAGCTATAACAGCACACAAAGAGGTTTTCTTCAATGAACATTAATGGCATGTTTCCTTCCATTTCATCCGGATCGGATCCAGAATGACGTTAGGAAAAATATTTAATTTTAACATTGAAAATCTGTTAAAAATACACATCCACTCCGATTCACTTTGACTTCTCATGGTTGGTGTGTAAAGATACCAAGAACAATTTAGAACCCTTTGATGATGATCCAGATCACCATGCGGACGGTGTAAATCCAATTAGGAGGGGAACGAGCTGCTCGGCGGCTTTTCTAGTTTGTTGGACAGTTCATCGTCTTATTTTGGACATTTTGCCCGTCTTTCTATAGCTGCCTCCTCCATCTATCTACAAGCTTCTGCCTCTCTACATCTCCATCGCCTCCACCAGCTCTGTTCCCCTCTCACTTTCGAAAACGTCTTTCTCTGAACCTCTCTCCATCTCAGCAGGAGAGCAGAGACGCTGAGTGCTCGGCTCATAAATTCTGCCTTGGTGTGAAACAGAAGACGGATTCTCAGGACAGCTGGAGGGTTTTTCATCGCCGTAGCCTTTTTAGTGCTGTCTGCTGCCACCAAACCCATGTCAGGTTGTGTGTGTGTGTGTGTATTTATTCGGGGGCCACGGATGCCTCTGTCCACGGCGGCAGATTAGAAGAACATGAATATCAAACAGAAACGATGGGATGATGAATGAGGACTGGATTGCGCGTCACAGATTTGTGAGGCGGTTGAAGTTTTTGTTTGAAAACAGACAAGAAATCAAATTGTCGTTTTCTGACAAGATTCGGGAGTCAATGGGAGGACGGCCAACAAATCAATACAGTTTAGAGTTGACAACCCCCGCCGCGGGGTGGCTAAAGGAGATGGACTCCTCACCAAATTACACCGGGGGATCCGGTTTCAGGTGTCTCGGTCATTCTGTCCCGGTCCTAAAGGTAACAGAAAGGTTATCCCGTTCTGCTAGAAACATGAATATGGAGGAACGATACGGTTAGGCGGGACAGCTGTGGCCTAATTTAAAATCCGCAGCAGCCGTTCAACGGGGCCGGCGTATCGTAGTGAGTCATCTGATAGCAGTGTGAAAATGAGACAATTCACTTTATGCTACATACAGATTGATTTGTGCTTGCGCTATCTGTGTCTATCAGGATTGACAATGACTGAATGGAAATAATCTGCAGGAACAAATTAGCAAGATTAGACACGAATGCACGACTTTTTCAAAGCTGAAAGATCTATTTCTAAATATCAAAAGCTTGTTTTTCGGTAGGACGGCCTGTTCCCGCTTCGGCTATTTATTTCCAACAAATACCGTTTTATGCGGTAGGTGTTCTGCCTGAGGGGCCGATGCTGACAGGCCGTCTTCATCGGGACTTTTTGCCATGTGCGGTCAGCAGCAGTGGCACGTCTTGTGCCAAGAAGACACCCGAACATGCTGGGAGACGTAAATAATCTGTCGCTCAACCTGTCTGCCCTGCGACCTCTGGCCAATAACCCCCTCCAGCAGGAAACCAACGACCCAGCAATGCACACAAACACACAGGTACACCTAAAACGCTCACAGCATGCCACTTTATGCTATCGCTAGCATTCCAGCCTGTTTTGGGTTGTGCACGCGCCTAACGGGGACATTAACGCCGGCTCTCCCTTCTCACAGTCCCATTGTGCCATTATCACGGAGCCTCTTCACTTTAGCGCCGTAGCGCTACGGCCGAACATCGTCCCCTTGAGGGGAAGCACGTTCGCACATCTTTGGCGGCTGGAGTGAGCAAGTTTTGCAAACTAGCATGAATGAGGGTCGAGTTATCCGATAGATTGTCTCGCACAAATAAAGTTTCCGCTTTCTGTCAGCAGCTGCATATCAAAGAAATCCATATTTATCTGTCTCTGTTAACGTCTCCTTCAGGAGCCAATCAGATGGATTTCAGCCAGCATACAGGGCCGACCAGTGTGCGTCCGGAATCTGCTGCCGTCATGCAGTTTGGTCACGGCCTGTCAGCGGCGCGCGAAGCACACACCTGAACTGTCCCGCTGGGCGAGGTCAGAAGAGGAACGCTGTGCGTTCCAGTCAAAGGGCGTCCAGTGTTAGCGCCAACCTGCCGGAACATCTCGCCCCTTTACACTGGACGTGCTCCAGAACTGGGCGCGTTCCATTTGTAAGCGACCTTTCAGCAGTCGGATTCTTTAGAATCATTATTTTATTACAGATTTGCTGCTAGTCTTATTGGTGTTTATTTCACCTGTGTTGGCATCTCGTTTTCACACTCTCCTCGGTGGTAGCTCTCGCTCTGTGCAGGATCCGCCTCCATCAGGAATGAAACGTTTTGCTTTCTTACAAATAAAGGCCTTTTCAAAAAAAAAAGAGATTTCCTCCAACGGCCTGCGATTTTTAGTTTTGCGTCAATTCACGGAAATCTGAACATAAAAACGGTTCTTATTTGAACCTCAAGCTGCAAAACTCCTGAGATTCTAACTCCAAATAGTTCTAAAAGGAACCATGTGGACGCTGAGCAGAACCGGCTCCCGATGAAGGCGCTCCGAGACGACGTTTGGAAATCTACACCCGGAACATAAAGACCTGGTTGGAACGCACAACACGAAACCAGCTAAACGTTCAACAGCCTCCAGCCGAGAATACAAGTTATCTAACTTTTGAGCATGTGTGCATGTGGCAAGGTGTTGAGTATTATGTTCAGCATTAGATTCAAGGTCACCCCCCCCCCCCCTGCCCATCCATCCATCCATACGGACACACACGGAGGATGGTAATAGCAGCGCTGACAGACATGTGCGACCAGCTGGTCTGGAAGCCTCAGCTGAGAGTTGAAAGCTCTGGAAAGGCCGTCCGGACACTTTTAAACATGAGCGACTTAAAGCAGCAAAGAGAGCGACATCTGTAAACAAGAGCCGGGAACAGAGCCGGGATTACCGGGAATGTCCCGGACTCGTTCTCCGCCTGACTCTCCCTCTGACGAATCCTCTGCTTCACTGCATCATCGAGAAAAATACGACTGATAAAACACAGAAATGAATTCAATTTGTTCATTCCTAAAGATTCCAACTGCATGAAGACATTTTTTTAAATAAAGTTCTTTGAGTGCATTTAAAAAAATGTTTGGGGGTGAATGTTTCAAACGTCATGCTGTAGCATTTCTTTTATGCCGTTTCTTGGATTATGGTAAAAAAAGAAAGAAATTGTTCTCCACATTTACAAAAAGCAGATAATCTAATTTTGTTGAATTAATTTGAGATAAGGTAAAACTCCTTGTTTAATAAAGAAATAAAATACAGAAATAAAGCACTTGGAGCGTCGCATTGGCCGCCGTCTCCTCTCTTGTAAGAAGAGTGTCCAGGTTTGTCGTGGTCATGCGTCAAATTCCACCTAACGTCCAGCACCTGGCTGTTGACAGTCATGAGTTTCCTGCCATTTTAATCGGTACACACACACACACACACACACACACACACACACACACACACACAGTCCAACGCCTTATGAACAAGGCTATAAATACCTGCTGTGAATAGCAGGAGATACGTGCGATGCGTGATGATGTTCTCATTATAGCGAGCTTTGTGTGTGTGTGTGTGTATGAGTGTGTGTTTGCGTCTGTAACGAGATCGTGTGTATTCCTGATCGGTGTGTGCGCCAGCGCCGGCGTGAAGCCGACAGGCTTCACCACCTCGCTGATCCACGGGGCCGAGCTCGATTCTCTCCTCCTGCTTCTGCCGGTCGGTTCCAGCACCTCGGACGCGACGGTAAACGACCGGGAGGATGCTTTTCACTCTGCAGGGACAACCTGCTTATGTGAGACAATTTCCGAAATGACATTCCGTCTTGGGAAGCAAGCGCTTGTCAGATTAGCCCTCCACCAGTTTCGGCACATTTAAAAGTTTTCAGATTTTATTTTAATGAAGCAAGTTTGGCCTCTGAGAGTGTAAAATTGAGTTAACCACAGCTCTTTAAAAAACAAAAACAGCTTCTTTAGGAACCAAACCAACAAAAACATGGCTCATCTGTTTAGTTTGAGTTTTTGTTTTTTTTTGCTGCACACTTTCTTTTTTTTTGCATCACAAAACGTTTAATTTTCAGAAAGCTCTATGATCCCGAAATGATTCGTTCTTTACAACGACAACCAGGAATAATAATCCTACAAAAAGAAAACCAGTAGAAAGCAGGGTCCGCAGAGAGAGCTGGTTGTTCTGATCCTAGAGCAGCTGGAGAAACACTGGATCACATGGGATCAGGCTTTACCTCCAAACAGCTGGCCAAACACAAACCAGGCCGGCCAGACACACACACACACACACGCACACGCACACACAGACACACACAGACACACACGCACACGCACACACTCTAGCATATACACTTAAATGCACACATTCAATTATGAAAGCATACGAATGGTGTGAACACATCACACATGCGCTAACACCATGTTAGTGCATGTGCACGCTCACGCACACACAGTGACAAAGGTTCCAGAATGGTAGGAAATGATAAATGAGCATTCATCACTGCTGCATCTTCCAAAAGTTAAGTTCTCAGGTGCAGAAAGGAAAGCAAGCTGTTAACATTCCAACGGTTTGCGTTCCGTACGAAAAGAGTAAAAGATGACAAGAATCTCCCATAAATATGAACACAAAAGTGAGGTCTCATGTCTTAGTGTTTTATTTCTGCTGATATCAGTGGAATATCCTCGACGGCGTACCAAAGAGGGAACATGCAGAGTTTGTACATCCTATTTCAGGATCATTAACGTCTAACGACTTTGTTCACAGCTTATCAGAACATTTGCGTCTCAGCAGGAGACGTCTGCGCTCAGACAGATCGCCCTGCCGTCCCCGACAAAGACAAATTGAGTCGAAATGCCAGTAGTGTGGGAGGTCAGGGTGGGGGTGGGGGGGGGGGGGGGGCAGGAGTGGCTTCCCCAAATACACAAACTAAATTTAGGGAGATGCAGGGAGCAGGGAGGGTCACTGGAGAGGAGCCTTAATCTTTCTTTCCACCTGACAGGACGGACAAAGAGCAAAACTAAAACTGATGGGCGCAGCTATATAAATGTGAATCCTGCAGATGGACCCAAAGAAAATAGAGTCGCTCCGGCTCGGCTGTAACTCTACCGCTGTTCCAAAGCATCACGAGAATCACATTTCCCTGCACGCGAGATGTGATTTAGACAGTGTCGTGCCTGGGGGGGGGGTCTGCTCCGTCCACGGTTAACGTCTGCGCTAACTGATAGTTTTTTTGGATGCTGTAAAAGGGAGACATCAAAGAGAGCAGCATGTCAGCATGGCAGGTCGATTTATAGCAATGGGTTCACCAGCTCCTCAGGCACAGATTCACTCTGTAACTTTATCTTCCACACACACACAGACACACACTTTACTTTCCGCGGAGGATTTATTGGCCTCTATTTAACACAACGGACGCGTTTTTCGGCAAGCCAGACCCAAGATGTGATATAAACATACAACACGGCAGCTCAGCGTCGGGCTGATGGAGGCCGGTTTGTTCGCTGTTATTACACCGATGAAAGAAAATCTCGTCCCAAATATCCGGACCCGTTCTTCAAAAGTCCGACAGCTGTAAAAATGTCCGGGTCAATAAACTTCTGCGGTTTCATCACGGGTGGAGGGAACCTTATCTGCTGAAGGAGACTGTGCGGTGAACAATAAAGCTCATAGATGAATGATAAGGACACACAACCAATAATGGAATATTCAGAATTGATCAATTCTTATTTACGTACTGAATTAAAGTCTGACGGCTGACGGCGTGGCGATGGGTTCTTTGTCTCGTCTTCACAAGGTTTTGTTGAATGGCAGCTTTCTCCCTGCTGTTACCCCCCCCCCACCCCCCTCCTGCTCCCAGGGGCAGCCCGAGCTTTCACCAGCTTCCGCTGATTTACATTTTCATCGACACTAACGTTTCTTTTCTGTCAGTCTGTGCATTTAAACATCCAGCGACACCAAGATGTGCTGTCCCGGGGCAAAAAGTCAAGGAGTTTGGAATCTACTACAAGCTAAAAACTCTGTGGCTCATTTCCTCAGAGACTCGAGGTTGGAAGGAACTCGAACAAAAACCACGACGGACATTTACGTCTTTAGTGGACTTTAATCGGTTTTAAGGTAAATGAAAGGAAATCGAGAGGAAATAAGCCTCTGATAAACAAAGGGTTTATTATTTAAATGATTAATGACGACACGCTGCAGTTTTCAGCGCAGAATATGCTGCGTGCGAGCCGTGACTGCGCTCGGCGATCCGAAGGTCAGGTGGAGGAGTTTTAGGGATTGGTCCGAGAGTCACTGCTGGCCTCCAGATGTGCTGCTGAGGGATGCTTTCAGCTCTGCTGCTTCCACCTGAGAGACCCTGACCGGAACATGGCCCCTTACACGTATGTGCAAGTTAAAGATGCAGTCATTCATTGTACGAGTAAACACTTTCATGTTCTCTGGGCATCGCTCAAATCCTCAAATCCAAAACATTGGTTCATTTGAGGGACGTGGATGTGACACTGCACCCTGCCGTGTGATTCATGCGAATGATCTCTTTCCACCTCCCCCCCTCTCCTCTGCTGGTTTCTCCCTCTGGAAGTCCGGGTGCTCTGGGCTCATCCACAACGGCGAGAGGTTATATTTACTGCATGCAGACACATGAAGGTCAGGGCTCCTGATGGCTTTGCCAAATGCAGCTCTCGCCGTCCCCGCCAGACCGCGTGGAACAAATGTCATTTCCGCCATCCGGAGCTTGTAGACGCCTCCGCAGAAACAGCCACCCTGAAAATTCTGTGGAACCTTGGAAGGTGACAAAGAGAGGTCTGTGCCGACATTTCAGCAGTTATAATAAAACAAGAAGGTGACTGGATTGAACAGTATTAAGCGAGTAGACCTGTAAAAAGGCCCAGGGAGAGAGAGGCATTGTGAGGCTTGGAGCCGGGCTGTAAAGGGACGTCTGAGGCCCCTCCCGAGTCGTGTCCAGTGAATAATTCACGTTGAAAAGTTTTTTCCTCCTTAATTTTCAGTCTGGCAGTCCTTTTCCCCTTCGGATAATTTAGGGCTCGTTCCTCAGGAGCACCGGTAGGCACCGGCTATGAATCACCTGCCATCCACCGGAGCCTCGCTGTGAGTGTAAACAGCACCTTCACGACCGCCGTGCTCTCACGGAAACGCCGCTACCTCGATGGCCGCTCTCAATCCGTTTCCACATCCAGCGTCCAGTTGGAAGGAGAGTTCCTCAGATAATGGATGCGATTGGTTTCTGGCGAGACTTAAGGTACTCGTCACATTCTGACGTGAAAAGTGTTTCTTTATGAATTACAAATAATACAAAATCCAACCAGAGGTCAGAGAGAAAATCTGAATTTCAAGGCAGTTCTGCACAGATTCACGGACCCTCAGTGATGACGTAATCACGTCGTCATAGATACGCTGAGGCTGAAGGTACGACAGGGATCCGAGTCCGACAACACAAACATATCCTGTATGCGCACAGACACACACACACACACACACACATGGGCAGCTGATGGCTTTGACATCTGAAGCCAGTTTGGGTTTTTTCAGCTTTGACTCACCCGACAGGATTCCTGAAATAATCGCAGAGCAGAAAGTGTCAAAGGCCGTCTTTCAACTCCGGCTCCCTGCTTCCGTTATTGAATTAGATTTTACTACTGGTGGCTGTAAGCCGTGGCGAGACGCTAACATCTCCTCCGTGAGCCGGATCCTCCCTCATCTTTCGTCCGATGCCTGACGGTTTGCTGGGCGACGTGTAAATCTGTTATCGCGGCGCATATACAGAGGAAATAAAGACGCTCACATCGACAACTGCACAATGAAGGCCGTCTGCTCACATCGGCCTCACAAGTAATGCCACTCGCCATCACGTATTTCATTAACAATGTCACAGCGTGACACCGCAGCTACTTAGTACAGCTGCCCTGGAGGCGCGACCACAAGTGTGAACATTAGTTTCAAAGACACCACCAATCAAGCTCGCTTGAGTCTTCTGGTTCCCATTTTGACGGCGCCTTTTCACAGCCTCTCGACCACGCTGCTTCAGAGACGCACAGTTCTAGTCCCGGATGACGCTTCCAGCGCCAGCGCGGGCTCGCCTGACAGATATATAACGCACGTCTCTGGTTGTAGAGAGTGTCTAAAGCAAAGTAGGAAAGCTCAGTTAATCCGTTCCTTTTGTGCTCGCTGGCTCAGCAGCCATGACAAACGCTTTAAAATAAACTCACAATAGAGCCTCTGTATCGTCCGCCAGCAACGAGACACAGCACAGCTGTGGACGAATGGAGACGAGTGATACCAAATACACTAAAACAACCAATAAACACCTACCGGTATGTATACCGAGTAAATATGTCCATCAGGCCCTTTTCTAGAAGTGGAGACACATTTTTGAATTTGATGGCTGCAACACGATTCAGGAAGTCGCCTTTTAACACCGTTCCCAAATGTGGGAACAGATGACATGAATTGTTGTAGTTTTTAAAAATGAAATTCTGTTCTATTCTTATTTGATTTATGACCTCAGTTGTTTGACGTCTCTCGCTATGTTTTGTGCTTCACGATATTCCACATATTCAACAGCAGAATGGTCCAGACTGCAAGGAATTCAGCCCGGCACCAGGACTCAATTACCCAGAAGTCACAGTGCTGTGAGGCAGCAGAATGTCTTACTGGAATAAGAAGGGGCTTCACTGACACGATTCCACGCGGATGGCAGGACATGTTCGGTCACATACCATCATAGATGCTAGCGTTTGACCTTTGACCTGGCAACAATCTGGATTCTCTCAATCCCTTCACGCTATTGTTGATTTAACTTCCACCAATGTGTTGCTGCATGTTTTTAATTGAACCAAATGTCAAGAACGATTAGGAATAATCACAATCTTTCCTGTTAATGCGTTGCAGCATTGGATATTTTGGAAAAGGGCTGTGCAAACACACACGCCCACACAAACACTCGCGCGTGCGACACATAGCTCACCCCGAGCAAACACTTATTTCACCATGAGCGGTATTGATCGCATTAACATGCAGCTGTGATGACAAACACGCTTAAAAGACACCGACTAAACAACTAACACACACCAAAACAAAAAAACTGCACACTCTGACTGACGGGAGAAGTGTGCATGCTCACACACATACACCATGCAACATTGATTACCGCTGCTGCATTAGAGCCAGACATTAAGCCCTGGGCTCCACGGCATCCAGAAGCGACACCTTAGCCCAGGATTTAATTTTGAGTGGCGGCGGGCGTTAGAAAAACACATGATGTAGCCAGTTGTTTTGGAGGGCAAATGGAGCAGCCATTATAAAGGCCGGTTTTATTAGCTGTTGCTTGATTTGTTCCTGCAGCCTGCGGAGCGGGCCGCTAAATCAATGCGTCCAGCTGTTCTCCAAGCTGGCCGGGGCTCTCTGGACGCGCAGCAGGTGTATGGCCCCCTCGGCCCAGTCACACACACCCGCTCACATGACAAATAATAACGGCCTCCACACACGGCCCATCCATCACTGTTATGGCCCGGCCCGGGAGACCGTCGTTCACACACTTACACACACACACACACACACACAATTTCCACATTTGTGGAAATTCCTGCACAAATTTTATGTACACACATACGCTGGCATTTTTGTAGTTGTTCAAAAAAAAAAAACATAGATTCTTGTTTTAATCCATCGCAACTGCATGAAGAAATGGCGACGAAATAAAGAGGTAAAACAAACCGGTCCTTGCAAAGATAAAAGAGCACAACAACACACATGCAGCAGAAACACATGGCGAGTCAAAGGTAACACACCAACAGGCAGGCATGCCAACACTTTCCCATATGTGAGCACACACACACACACACACACACACATTCTTCTGCATGGAATCACATGGACTCGCCCACTGTTGGGGATGGATGAAGAATGACAGGAACAAAGTAGGGCTAGTGGGGGGGGCTTGCCTTCAAATTAATGTCTAGGTTCTGTTTATTTTTTATTTTTTTAAATCAATTGAACAACTTTTGTTTTTGAACTGCAGCCATAAAACAGAACAGAAAGGAATCAGTATTCATGTCGTTAGGGACTGTTATTTATGGGTGGAGGACCTCAAAGGATTTTTAACAAACAGGGGAGGCGGGACGGGTGTTTTTTTTTTATTTTGGTGCAGGGGAGGGAAATAGAACCTCACAGCTAATGATGAGTGGACTGAGTGGGCCCTGAATCACCATGAGCGATGGATGACCTACGGTGTCATAGTTCTGGCAGGCCTCAAGTCAACGAAGGAACATGCTCCACGTGTCCTCCTGGACAGTTCAGAATACAGGATGTTCGTTTTATCACCGCTGGTTCTACCGCCGTACGTATGAAGTGGACGCAGGGATGTCAGAAATCTGCACAAATTCAATCTAATTTATGGATAAGCATCGTTTGATTCTACGAGAGGCAAGAGAGCCTCATTTGCCGGCAGAACACTTACAGCAGCTGGACTGTGGCGAGGCCTAAAATCAATCAGTCTGCCAAACAGCGAGGGTCCGCATCTGGTGTAACTTAAAACTAGAGGAGGGGGGGGGGGGGGGGGGGGAGGCAATCCAGCAGGTGATGGCAGAAAACTTCACTAAAGAGAGGAGAGGCAAGAGGAGAGAGAAAGTACGCACAGGGCAAGAAAGGAAAGGGTGCTAGAACAAGAGAAGGAAAGTGGGATAAAGGAAATGAAAGGGTGATGCGAGAAGAGCTGAGAAGAAAGGATGGGCGGGGGGGGGGGGGGGGGGGGGGGTAGAGTGAAGTGAAATGGAAAGGAGAAGCAGGGGAGGAGAGAACGATGGAGAAGGATGGGAGGGAAGGAAATATCCGTGGGCAGTGTGGGAGGAAAAAGGACGAGTCCCAGCAGGAGAGGAAGTCGACTCGTGATTCGAGTTGTTTTCTTATTTATTTTCAGAAACACGCTCCGCCCCCTTTCCCACCCAACCGGACGTTTTCCGTCGACACAATGTCACATCCAATGACATTTCATATCGGCAGAGGAATGTCAATCTGCTCTGGGAAGAGGGGCATCGCCGTTTCAGCTCCCAACAGCTGGTCCCTCCAGTTGCCCTTTTCCCCCCACATGAAAGGGCAACAGTCACAGAGTGTGTCCACGCATGTGTGTGTGTGTGTGTGTGTGTGTGTGTGCGTGAACATAAGATACATAAGACAACGCAGCGACAGGCTTTGCTAAGGAATATTCAGGGCCTTGTAAATCAGAGCTACACGGTAAAGTGAGTGGGGGGGGGCAAAGCAGGATTTATACAGGCCTATTTATAAACGGCTGAAATTTGTGACGTGTAAATTTGAACACTGATTTAATCTCATTCATGTTTTTTTTTAAACATCTATTAAGCCTTTTTTAAACGGGTTTTTTTTGCGTTCCACATGCCGTCATTTCCTTCAACGTTCCTCGCAGGGGGCGTTCAGCTGGTCACGCCTTTTCCAGTATCTTAGTGTTCCTTCCAACCATTGAGAATGTTTGCACCAGTGCTGCCAAACAAATCAAGCCTTCATCATGGCAACAATAACGCCAGTTTTCAAGTACGTACACACCTCAAACAGGAAACTCCCGACTGTTCGCTGCAGTGAACAGTTCATACGGTCGCTCGTTTCTAGTTATTCTTTGACGAATCTTTCCAAACAACCGTGTCTTATTTGTGCGAAAAGCGGTTCAGTGTGTTTTTACACATTCCGGATGTGACTTTTCATTTTCGGAGCATAACGAGCGGGTGTCGGGTCAACCTATACGGTGGCTAGCTTTACAGGGTGATATATTATCTGGTGTGAACCAGGTCAAGGCTAAAACGGTAAAGCAGCAGCCAGCCGGTGGAGGAGAGAAAAAAACAGCCCAGCTTTACATTAACACAGGGCCACACCGAGGAAGTAGAGGCATATAAAAATATACTACTACTACTGCTATAATAATACAGCTTATTTTTCATAGCACCTTTCAAAAAGAAAGTTACGAAGTGAGTCACAGCAAACCAGAATAAAATAGTAATGGACTGTGCATCGTGGGGGACTTATATGGGGGGGGCTGTATGCGAGGGACCGGTATGGGGGGGCTGTGTGCGAGGGACCGGTATGGGGCTGTGATTTGTATCCTGCAGAAGCCCAGGCTACAAACCAACAGCAGCTCTGGTCGCAGTCCGTCTTTCTGACAGTCACGTCGCTTCAATTCCTCCGTCTCAGACGCTATCATAACCTCGCTGCAGCAAGCAGCTCGGCAAGATAACTCAGAGGGCCAATCATAATAAAGAGCCATTTGGTGGTGGGCAGCGCCGCATGGCTGTATTTTCCCTGCTAACGGCAATCCAGCCTCATTTTTCTTCCTCTGCGACGCCTCAATGCCGCGGACCCTCCAGCTGACTGGGAGGCTCAGATCGTTATTCACACCGCCGGAGAGGAGGTGAGCAGGCAGGACAGCAGGTGACCCTTCCTCACCGCCCTCGTCATCCTCACAGTAAATTCACAGCAAGATGTTGACAGAGTCTGGTTGTCTTCCTTCCGCTCACTTCCTGTCGGTTGTCATCAACACGGCGCGACGTCACGGATGGAGGTCAACGAGGAGCCCCGACGGGACCGAAAGGAGAGTGCGTGTCTTTTATGGAATAAATCAGAGATAGATTTTATTTTATGTGTAGATTTCAATAATGTTATATATTTAATGTGGTCGTCTGGTTTGACGAGTTCGTGCTGTACAACATATTTTTTTAAATCTCATTTTTATTAACATAATTTAACTGACCTCAGGCCAACCTATCAAACCTCCATACCTGCCTGTATATTCTTCTTTATATTTCTATATATCATGTGTCCTATTTTGTAATAGTAAAGAAAAGACACAACTTGGAACCGGTGAATGGAAATCAGATAAAAATGAAAAAGAGCCAGGGTGCATTTATTTGTTTGGATGCTACTGAAAAGGATCTACAGGACAATGGGGTCACAAAGGGAATCTAGTATTAGGAAATACATTTTCATTAGTGCGTAATCAGCTTAAACTAAAAAGCAGCGTGTTTTCTGTTAGACCAGAATGAGCCCTTTGTGCCTGCAGTGGGAGCGAGTCCTTTTCCGTGCAGGCTGCCATGTTGCTACGTTAGCCCAAAATGGACAAACCAAACACAAGCTCTTGGTGGACTCCAATGTTTTTAGTGGCTGCTGTAGTGGAGGGTTGGGGGGGGGGGGGGGTGACATTTGATAATGGACCTTAATCAAAACAGCTTTTAACCTATTAGCCTCAATCAAAGAAGCGATTAAAAGGAATATTTTTGATGAATGTTTGCATACATGGCTCGCACAGATCATTTTTAAGATCGCTTCCTGGCTAGACTTTACGATCAGCCGATGGATTTATTACGATCACACTTTCAATCAAACATTGGTTTTCAAGCAGACTCATTTCAGTTATTTTATCCACATGAGAATCCAAGGGGGGGGGGGGGGGGGGGGGTTCTCACCAGCCCAAATGAATGGGACTTACCTGGCAAAACATTTATTATAACAAATCAAAGCAGGCACCATAGAAACCTCTCAGATGTGGGTCAACGGTAACACCAGTGGGTTTAGGAAAATGAACTAAATTCATCAAAAAGCAACTGGTATAATGTGACTAAACACAACAAAACTTAATCCGCCTCAAATATAACAGCAGACACTAAAGCAGCAGGTATGAAATACGATTTCCCAAATCCATACAATTCCAGTAGTTTTGGAAATATATACAGATATATGGTTGAGCTTGACCGGTTGGATGTTGCCCTTGGCAGAGGTCTGTGGATTCTGAGCGCCTTTCTGGTCCAAAGGGAGAAACGACTTCATTGTTTTGCTGGCTTCTTTGCCTTAGTCATGTAGAAGAAACCTTCCCTTTCTGTGAATTATTAAGGACTTGTCTTAATTGATCTGCATTCAATTAACACTGTAAACTAGATAAAGTGGTATTAATAAAAATAAAGTGTGCATCGCCATTTCACATTTCAGAGTTAAATTCAACAAGAAAGTATAGAAAATCCAGGCATTTGTAAACAAACAATAGAAAAACAATAGAAAAAGAATTTAGAAACCGTGCATGTATTTATATGATAATAAAAATCCCTTATAAATAGCACGCAGTCCACGGAAGCAGACAGTTTGCTCTTCATCCTCCTATTTTACAATGCCCAGGGTATTCCCAGCCGGCACCAGTCCCCGCAAGACCAGTGTAAATGTCAGAGTCGGAGGAAGCCGGCTTCCTATCTGGACACACAGGGCAGTATATCTATGACCCCACTGGGCTATGACTGCCCCGTCTCTCTGTGGCGTGACCCTGAGGTGAAGGCTGATGAATGGAAAAAAGCTGCCGAGTCCCCTCATGAGAGTTTTTTGTGCTTGTTTTAGACTTCGTGTAGTCCTTCATAGACAGATAGTTTCCTGTTGCACATCGTCAGAAGCTTTATAAACTAAAATGCCAGTTTGGTTTAGCATCTCAGGACGCAGTAACTGAAAATCACTTTTCATGCCTGATTGAATGAATACAATACAATTGAGACACGGTTTAAAAATCATACAATGATGAAGAAAGCAAGCAGTCATTCATGTTTGCAGCCTTCCGTCAGGCTTCAGTGAGAAATCAATTTTAAATAATGAGATTTCCAGGTTTTCAGCTAAATAATGCAAAGTGACAGATTAAAGAGAGGCGAAATATACTCAGAAAATAAACAGGAAGAAATGTAGAGAACAGTCCAGGCCTGTAGAGAAGGCATTATCGCATGTCTCACACTTTAAATACGAGGAAATGTTGGGCAGGTAACCGGAGGATAAGGTGCAATGGAAAGGAAGGACGTTTAAAGGAAACGCTACACGCCACATGGAGCAAGTTATGCATGGGTTTCAAACCGAAACGAAAACCTGATCAGATCATTATTTGCTGCAGAGACGGGTGAATCTAGAACGGAACCGTTTCCCAGAGTCAAGCAGGATTTGATCTACGACAGTTTAGCATCCAACGAGGTTTGGCTAAGAAACGATGAGAGAGGTAGAGGAGGAAAGAGAGGGAGTAGGAAGGAGGCCAGTGTTTTGATTACACTCCTGTGTATATGTATTATATATTCTTTGCCATTTATTTTCTGGGAAGTCTATTTGTCTGTCTGACTGTCCCTGACTCCAGCTGGCATGCGCATGCATGCATGCAGCAGATTGAATTTCATTTATGCACAGGTTGGAACGTTAGTCCGATCTCACAACCAGAGCAACTACGGGGGACGGAGATCAACGTCAAAGAACTACCGCTCGTCTGCCAAGCAGCTAGCCGTAGATTTGCTGGAATGAAGGGACAGAATAAATTCAGAATATGAAGCGTTCCTTTCTTCTTTTTTTTTTTTTAAACATGGCTAGTAAGCTCACAGATGCTACTTTTGAGCAAAACAAAAAATATCTAAATGCAGTTGCAAGAACAATACTTCATATTCTTCGAAGATTTTATTTAAAGAGAATTTTAACCCTAGTTAAAATGTCAGCTATTCCAATTATTTATTAAGACGCCCCCCCTGCTGCTTCCATCTTCCGATGTCTCGTGTTTTTTTCTGTATTCAGCGATTTGGCAGAGGAATTCTTGTGGTCTCCCTCAAGCCTCTCACGGCATGGAGAGTTTTCCTCTGCCCCGTTGAGCTGGGCCGTGTAACCATCACCTCCGCTCAATTAGTCCACAAAGTGAAAGGTGGGGCGAGGTCCAACAGAATCATCAAAATGCACCGTGGGAATACTATTTAACAACATAATCTGACCTTTGACACGAAGGCCTCAGTAGGTTTCACTGACGTAGAAATGAATGGAAGATGAATTGATATTATCAAGGAGTTACTCGTCGATTAAATGTACTTTAAGCTTTTTAATATCTTCAAATGCATGATCAGAGGACACGATCATGATTTCTTCAAGATGAAATTACAAAATTAACCTGCAATTATTTTCATGCTTGTGCACAGATTTAATTAACCACATGTTGAAAGTCACCAGGATACAGGGAATTCCATCTACTCTATTAAACAGAAACAGAATAAACAGCAAAGAATATAAAATGAAATACAATACTTAAAGTAATGAAATCAGAAACCATCCGAGTTCCCTTGTACTTCAGGAGAGGTACATTATGTCAGAGTCAAGCATCCGGTTCTGGTCCAACAGCCTTCCCGTGCTGATGTGATAGCAGCGAGTGGCCTTGAGCAGAGGCCGGGAGAGGCTCGCAAGCGCATGCTAAACACATTACGTGGGTTTATGACCAAGCAGCAGGAGGCGGGCCGGCTGAAAGGCCGAGGAAACAGGAGGAGACAGAGACAGAGGAGTGTGTGAACGCAAAAGTGTTTGTACATGTGTGCGGATCACGTGGTTGTCCTGTTGCCGTTTGGAAATACCGGAATAAATAGTAAACGAACAAACAAATAAAATACGTTCATCTCTGCGTCTGTCATCTGAATATGAAGTGAAGAGTTTTTTTTTGGCCTACATTTCAGTCACCGGTTCCATTTTATATTAAGCAGATCTTCTTTCCCCAAGTAGCTTGAGCTAGCGCTGCTTTTTCATTATTAACCCTCATCACTGGATGCAGATTGTTAAAGTTTGGGGAAAGCACGGCTCCATAAATCCGGTCTTCCCTGCCTCCTACATGGGCAGACAGAGGGAGCCCCGTAGATCCCATCAGCAGCAAACTGACTCATTTCCAGGCAGACCTGGATGAATACATGGGCTTCTCTTAAAATGAGCATCTCCGTAAAGTCTAAAGTGGATGGTATAACGCTGACTATAACTCCACCCATAATCACACACCGGACGCTCAGTACTTTACTTGGATTATTTCAACAGATGCATTCACTACACGGTAATGAAATGGTACCTGGGAGGCCAAGCCTGTCCCTTTACCTTTAGGTTAGCAGCTGATAGCATAAACCTCGCTGCAGGTGATTCTTACCTGGACTGATGTGAACGAACAATTGTTACGTGAATGTGTCTGAAACATATATTAAAACAATTGACACGAGACAGCAGAGGTGATGCGGCTCCGTGCAGAGATCTGAGATTGATTTATCAGCCTCTAAAACCAATGCCAGCTCCAAATGAAAATAGGAAGTTCTATCCAACCAAAATCAGAAACTCCCGGCGAAAGGCCAGACGTAACGGACCGCACAATGACCAACGTCACCTGCAACGCGTTTACCCCGGGCTCACCTAACGCCTGTCATCGCACACCTCGAGCAGCTCTGATATCTCTACGTTGAAGCGAGCAGACATGTCAGAGCCGAGAGCGGACTGAGACGTGGTGAGTGAGGACTCCACGTTTATTCCTCCACGGGGAGACGGCTGTCGTTGCTGAATTCCTGTGAGTGAAGTATGGCAACCGATTCCTGTGAGCCAGTTAATTCACAGTCGTAGGTCCGATGTGTCCGACGGAGGCGCGGCGCCACCGCAATAGTGGTGAGAATTGACAGAAGGCCCGGCGACACAGATTCCTGCGGCGCCACTAAAACTGGCGGTTTTAAGAGAGGTCGTGTCCAGGTACGACCGGCAGGCTGCGAAGGGGGGGGTTGTTTAAATGTCGCATTCAAGCTGCAACAATAGAGGAGGTTGAGGCGAAGTGTCTCGGGGGGGGGGGGGGGGATATTAAATTACAGTGCACTGAAAGCAAATGAAGAAATTTGATTTCGGCCTGTTTAGTCCCATGTAGGTGTTTCTCCACATCCTGAATAAACCACGGAAGACATGAAAACATGCGATTCATGGAGTGTTGACGACAATTGAGCAACAACTCCATTCACTTCTGGCTCAGGTAATGGTGTTCTCCTACTCCATCATATTTTCTGCGATGAGTATCCTTCTAACAACCAGTAAAAGACTGATTTATATCATAAAGGACAAGCGTGAGTGCGGAGAGTCGGGAAGACAAACTGATTTCCTGACATGATGACAGCCGGCTCAGCACACAGCTTTCTGCTTATTTACTGTCAATTCTGTCTCTGAACGGCTTAAAGATGTAAAGATTCAATCGGTACCCTTTAAAATATGCACTTTGTGACTGTTCCTGAGGCTTCAGTGGCTAAACCCCACCGAGCCGGAGTGACGTTTTCTGCTCATTTCATTTCATATCAGTAGTTATCGTGTCTGAAGCGATCACCTGAAGCTCGGTGAGCATCCAGCCTGCTTGCAGTGGTTTTACATCCTGAAAGACAGCTCCCCTCATCAAACTCAAATATTCCATATCAGATATCACACTCGGTTATCTCTGCTGAGTTTCCCGGGGCTTTCTTGGCTCGGGGCAGAGCGGAGAAAGAATTCCTCCATCCTGTAGCACTCTCTTGAAGGCCGACCCCGGGGTTTCAGCCGCAACACCCCTCTTACTGTCAGCTTTTCTAAGCGATCGCAAACCTGTTGAGGTTTTCACCTGCTGTGGCGATGAAACCCAACCGGGCCGTAAAACGTTTTAAAAAAGGGCCGAAAGAAAGAAGGGAATAAAGAAGTATTTGAGCTTCCCTGCTTGGAGAGAATATTAGAAGTAATATACTGCAAACCCACTGCAGAGATCCTTCCCCTGCTCTGAGATCACATGTTTGGACCAGCAGTGAAGGTTCTGGACTTCACCGCTGCTAAAGGGGAAATGTTGCTTCAGTCATCTCGCCCTGCTTCGCTGCACTTCTGGATGTCCATCAACGTTGCTCCGTTTTATGAGGAGAGAGCAGGATGGAGCTCCTGAAAGTTATTTAAAAGTTTTACCCCCCCCCAGCTCCAACACGCACTGTCACCCCTTCATCCCTGGCATGTCGGACCTGCAGTAGAGCGTGTAATTGCAACACCATGTCCAATGCTACGGAGAACTCACAGGCCAAATTGTCCTTGTCATCGCCAGCTCCTGGCTGTGAAATACTGGATCTGACATCATCGCCCCACACAGAGGAGCATGGAGGGAGTGGAAGCGCCCCCCGGGTCAGATAGGACACAAAAAGACGGGGTTGAAGCTGCTTGGAATGTTGTGTCTGTGGAAGTCGTTGCGTTGAATCCCCCAGACGGACATCTAAAATTATTACCTGGATCCTTTTCCTTTAAATGCTGCTTCCGCTCTCCTTTTCGGTCTCCATCTTCTTGATGCTCCGCTTCCCTTCATCATCCCTCCACTCACTATTTTTTC
This sequence comes from Brachionichthys hirsutus, assembly GCF_040956055.1. Taxonomy (NCBI): domain Eukaryota; kingdom Metazoa; phylum Chordata; class Actinopteri; order Lophiiformes; family Brachionichthyidae; genus Brachionichthys; species Brachionichthys hirsutus. Next base: position 11,988,273 of record NC_090908.1, on the reverse strand, counting down.
ACTTCCCGACTCCGATTTGTTCACATGACAGGGGAGGATGTATCTGGATCTTGTCAAGCACTGGAGGTGAATGCTTTGTCTTGATCTGTTTTTGCCCGGCCCAGCCCAACATGTGCTCCCCCCCCCCCCCCCCCCCCCGTAGCATCTGTGACAGCGGATGTGGATGGAAAGCCGCAACCTATGGAGGCCAAATAGGTTACAACTTGTTTAATTTTCAGATAAACCCTATTAATTTCTTCTATATATAGAGCATTACATTTCTCTCTAAACTGCAGCTGACGTTTTGTATTTTACCAAAAACAGTCAGTCGTTACGTTTTTCATCATTGGTAGCGATTGGCATTTGAAAGTGGAAATCAAACATGCTCCATCGCTTTTGCCGCGTTGACGGCTGCAAAACAACGTTAACCATAATCACACCTGACAAAGGGCACAAGACTATTGTGTGTTATTTGAACTGAACGGCAGAGGTTGAGTAAAATATAATTTAATCTACCAAACGACTACACCCACATGGTGAAAGGGTGGAAGAAACACAAGTCCTGCTTCCACCCATTAAACCCCCTACCACGACATCTGCCCTTGCACACTCCCTCGCAGATTAGTTTTAGTGGGTCTGTAAAGTTCTTTGACAAGAGCTAAGGGTATAGAAGGCCGGCTGAGCAAGGCAGCCTGGGACTTGTTAACTACATTCTCCCTCAACGCACAACATGAAATCAAGAATAAAAATAAAAGAAACGGCTGCATGCACGACCTGTAATTGACATGTACGGAATTTAACTGTGAAATGTCCGCTCGTTAAAACTTCACCTTTGTTGTGGCCGTTTCGTTGTTACTTCCTCTTTTCCATTTTTCCATTTCTTTTGCATTCATTTATCTTTTAGGGCATTCGCCGGCCAATGGTTCTAAATGTGAGATTGTGACTTGTCGTGTATTTAATGAAACTAAAGGTAAGGAGATTTAACACTTTTTTCTTGACAGCCATTAGCAGAAAAAAAGAGTTGCTATTATTTTGCCTTTGAGAAATTGTAAAAAACAATTCTCTACGGGCTATGCAATACAACATCAGAATTACAGATAGCGTTTGTTTGACCACGCCCGGTCCGACACACAGGGGTCTTTTAGAAACAGTATTGGACTCCAGGTTGGGTCTGCTTCCAGAAACAGGTGGCGGGCACGTGCTGCAACGAGCAGATACTCACATTCCTTCCTTTAAGTACATCTCTGTCAAAGGATTTTTTAAAAATATGTATATATATATATATAAATGAGGGAGTTCCCTTCTTTCCTTCAGAGCAAGTTCTACTTTAAAATTTGGACTTTATGTCGACCGCTCTCTCAGGATGAATGCAACGAGAATGAAAGAGGAATAAGAGCACGACGACGTGAAAAGGGAGATGAAAATGATCTCAGCAAGAGAGAAATGACCGCCGGGGAGTAACGGTAAAACTTTAGGACCACACAAAACCTGCACAGAACTCATGCTTGCTCAGAATGTCGAGGGAATCCTAAGACACACAGTGAGGTAATTCAGACCATCTGAAGGGAGAGCAGGCTGCGGAGGCCCCGCCGCCAAAGTTTGGTGGGTGGATTCGCTCCTTACAATTACCCTCGGCTGCGGTATCTACACACAGGCGTCGTGCAGAATGAAACTGCACCAGCGCTCTCTCTGCTACTCTTGTGTGGGCTCCGCTCGGGGATTTGCACCAATGCCTCGCAGTTAACTGACACACAGCTTGTTTTCAACACAGGTTATCTCTTCCCTTGGAATTTTTTTTAACAACGTCGGGATAGTTTCACTTCCGCTCTAGCTGAGAGATGTGAATCCAATATGTACGTCCAAATCAATAGATTATTGCTTTCATTGATTTCCAGTTTGTCAGCATTTCGCTCGTTATACACCCATTTCCGTTCCGATTTCATGCCTGTCATCTCCAGCCAATGACAAACACACATCTCTCAGTCGATTCATCATTCATTCGATTTATTGCCCGCTGTATTTTCTTACTGGCGCCTTTTTATTTTAACGAATAAAAGTTTATTTAATTATTCATTTTTGTTAATGCCGTCTTAGATAAAGTGTTGTCAATATTCTCAAACTGGATTGAACTTGGTTTCCACAGGAACAGCTCATTGAATTTAAATGACATTGAGATCAAAGGATCGAAATATATATGCACATACACACATATACTGTACATCAAATAATTCTACTACTACTGTACTCTCAGCTTGTCCCGTGAGGGGTCGCCACAGCAAATCAACTTTCTCCACTTCACCCTGTCCTTTGCAACGTCCTTCCCAACACCAAATAATTCTAATAGTATTTCTTTTCTCTCTTCCTCTCCACACATTCCTCTGGTTGCACTCATGCATATATGAATACATGACACCGTTAAGCAACACATGGTTCTCCCACTACAAATTCAAATCGCAACCTCTATTTGCTGCGCCGTGCCGTTTCGTGTTACCGTCCGTATATTTTGTTACACATATGTCTTTATGATTTACCTTTTTGCTTCCAGCTTCAGGAATACGTTAAGAGCAACCACACACACGTATTCCTCTTTACAGCGACGCAGAGTCGAGCCCATTTGATCTCAGAGCACCTCACGTGGAATGCCCCTCGTCGCAGCCAGAAGTCACATTCAATTTGTTAATGATCTGGGGGGTGCTGCTGGTGGATATTCTTGGAAATGAACATATACTAAATGTGCATACCTAGTGAAATGCTAGAAGAAGCCTTAATCTCGCCTTCGGGGAGGGGGAGGGGAGATGGATTAGTCGTAACTTCAGCCACGCTAAATTCTGGGTCAGACTATCGGAGCATCGCGTCAGCGTAATGACGTCTGAGGATGCTGCGTAACTCAAGCAGGAAGGAGCAGGCGGTAAAGCCTGTTTCTGTCTTAAACAGGCTTAAACAGTGACAAATGGATTTAAATACTCAGGTTTAGTGGTGTGATGACAAAATGATCAGCTGTCTCCCATCCCTAGACCAATTCCCACACTCTCATAGATGGTCAACACAATATGTATTTATGCCATGAAGCCACTTATCTGCCCCCCCCCCCCCCACACACACACACTATTCTCAATGAACCACCCCAGAAGTGACTGAACACTTTTTCAACAACAATGACAGAAGGATTAAGTGAGATCCAAGCAGTTTAGCACCTGAACCCCAGCGGGTCCAATAAACGTCGCCCGATTATTTATAGCGCAGTATATGAAGAATGTCGGATTCCCCTTTATGCAGCAACGCGCATGCATCTGCTAACAGAATCAGTGCGTGTTTGAAAGAGTAGGAAAGCCCCTTGTATCAGCTCATCTCTGTGCCACGGTACACGTTCTAATAACTTACACTTTAAGCCCTTGTAACCCAAAGCCCAGTCATCTCCAAGCCAGGACTAAGAGCTATATATATATATATATATATATATATCCAACACTCACTTTTACAACTGCTAAGAGAGCTCACTACACAGCTAGCTTTAACTCAGGCTCTCCATACCTGAAACATCTGAACAGGGAACTCACACTTCTGGAGTTTCAAAACCCCAACCAACTCTGGAATTGTGGAATTGAGTTCCATCGCATGTTACATCATCCCATTAATTTTCTTCCTCCAGTTCCATATAAATATTGAACCACATTACTGAATGGTTTGTTTGTATTTAGGTAAACGTCTAAATCTGTAAGTCCTGGATTTTTATTTATTTTTTAATACTAAGCAGTTAAAATCTGCAGATAAAGACAAGATACGAACTTTATTCATCCCAAACTGGGAACGTTTTAAAGATGGTAAAATAAATGCGAGTCCACACTGCGATCGAACCGAAGGGTAAAAAGCTACTGTCATTATTCAGGTCTCGTCACAGACAAATGTGCAAATTGATTTTACAGTTAAGTATTCCTGTCATGTGCAATTCCACTGCAATAACATGCATTTGTTCTTCGCTCACACAAACACACACACACACACGTCCGTGGGTACAGGCTTCAAAAAGTGTATGTGTTTCTCCTGATATAAATCATTTCAGCACAGCTGCAGTCTGCCGCTTCATCTATCCTCAGATAAGCCTTCTCAAATCTCCCTCCAACCATCATGTGGCCTCGCAGCAGCGCTGTTTCTCTGTGTGTGTGTGTGTGTGTGAGCATGTGTTCACCTCTTGTGTTCAGGAGAATGTGTGAGAAGTGTATAGAATGCTTGAGAACAAATGTCGGGTTGAGAGAATGTGTTGGTGTGATTATGGGTGGAACTAGAACCGACAAATCCAAGGTGGCAAAGAATCTTCTGCCGTTTTCCTCTTAGCGTTATCAGCTAACGTGAACGTTACACAAAAACGGAACACAAAACACATGCAAGAAGCGGAGAATGCCATCGATCGACGCAAACGAGTAAGACTTATCGGCCCTCATATTTAACCACCGTGAGCCGAGGCTATTTTCTTCCTTCCCACAGGTGTTAGGAATTAAAGCCGCAAGTCATGTGATGGTTTGCTCAGCTCTGGTCCCTCAGGATGCCTGGAGACTTCAGGGCCGTGAACAACCAGCCCCTTGGCCTTCATCCGGGTTAGGAATAACGGTGTTAACAACTTCCCATAGAGCGCAGCCACACAGCAGCACCGACTGCATCCAACAAGGGAGATAGCGGAGCCGGAGGCATTTAAAAAAGAAACTCGAGACTTCCCCACTGTGTTTCAAATAAGGATGAAGGCTCATAACGTGTCAAGGTTTTATGGCGGGTCAATAAATAAATAAGTCAAATCTGAGGATGGCATCATAGCATATTTGTGTTTGTTCTGGGTGGTTAACAAGTTGTTTGATTTCCAGAATAAGACTAAATGCAATAAAATAAACCACAATCTATTTGCTTTTTGTTTCAAAATTAAATAAATTAGAACCACAATTACCGAACATTTTTGTTCAAGCCGAACCCATTCGGAGCACGCACAACTTGACGACCGACAGGAAAAATAAGTAAGTATTCTCAGCAGAGAAATGTAGATCAAAGATGTTGAGCTTTCCTGGAAGACGACGTATGTTAAATTAAACAGCTGGAAGACATAGAGGTGTCTCCGCAGACGGATCTGGATCTGTAGCGCGGTTCTGAGGCTGGATCCACTCACCACACAGAATCAGAAGGGACATCTGGACACACACACACACACACACCCAACAGCTGATTCAGCAGCACGTAATCAATAAATAGTTAGACAGTAAACTAGATTAATGGCACGGATATAAAATTATTTTATGGTCTTTACAAAATATAGCAGTGAGTTTTCTATAAACTAACCAACACTCCACCCTTCAGTTGAATTTACGTTGCGTTTCTCATGATCCGGCATCCTTATGGAATAAATACAGAGGGGTCAGCACCTGAGTGGATATCATTAAGAATTGTGCAAGAGCAAGACAAACCCCGGTGCGCTGAGGCCTTGAGACGAAGCCAAGCATTACAGAAATATTGCACATCCTATGGTCTGTTTAGGGAACAACATAAGGCCGATCTCGTAACCAAGAAGAGAAGAACTGACAAACTCGATTATTTTACAACCTCAAGTTGAAAACACTGGGGGGGCCAAGGGACACAGTCTAGAATATAAATAAAATGTGATAACTTTCTAATCCCTTTTCTGGAATTATGCTCAGTTATACAATATACAGTATTTAATGTTCTACCGCATCAATTACATTCATTTCTGTTAGGAATTTGACGCCAGCAAAACCTTTCATAAAGAGACTGGAAAACATTTCACGACTGGGAATTAAAAGGGGAAAAGGAAAAGGAAAATCAGAGGAGGGATATGTATAAACAGATTACGTTGTGAAATATAACAGGTATTATAAGCTATTGTAAAAACTCATGAATAGCATCTGCAGCTGGACCACAGGTGTTCCGTGTGCCCCCCCCCCCCCCAACACAAGTGGGTCTTCTTTCAAAACTTCAAGTGATAACAATTAATGTTGGAAAACTGCTATGACAATTTTTGGTGGACACAAAGCGATGCTTTTTACATTTGAGTGCGTTAAGGTTGGACACAGAAAAAAAGGGGATGTTCAGGCCTGAACAAATAAAATATAGATTTCAATGAGTTGCAAATCTTTTTCAGTCGGGCGAATGGCCCGTCAGTCCAGGGGGACATTTTTCAAACTGTTGATATTTAGGATAAAATAACCTCTGGAATAATAGAATGGCGTCAGATGCTGCCAAATCGTTGGGTTTTTGTTTTGTTTGTCTCGTTTGTCAAAATACCGAGACGTCAGAACAATGGACGGGCCCAAAGAGATTATTGTGAAAGAGAACAGTTTGGTCATTTCTCCCCCCCCCCCTCTGTAAACCAAAACAGCAGGAGGCTCAGTATCAAGAGGGCAAACTGGTCTGAAACGTACTGAAACTAAAACAGACACTCTCTTTGTCTGTTACCGATGTGTGAGAAATGTATACGTCTGATCTTTGCTTATTTCCAACACATTTTTTTATTAATATCAGTTCTTGCCTTGAATGAAAGATAACTGAATTTTTAGCATGCCTCATTTGTCAGCATTGAAAAAAAATCATCTAAAGCTAATGTAAATGAATAAAAAATGAAGTTCCCATGAAGATTTGTTGTTAACATAAACATTAAAGCAGCTTTTCTAAATAAGGACCTCTTCATGTCGTCACACGGTTACGTGGAGGGGCTGCAGGTTTGCTGGCCGCCACTAGATGGGAGGTGTGGGTCTTTGTCAGGATGCAGACCCAGGATGAGGCTGCGTGCCAGGCGTCCTGTTAAAGGTTCTCGGCCAACCTAAAAACTACAAATTCTGTCTTGTTTCAGAGGGTTGGCCACACAACCCTCAGTGTTTCTAGATCTGGGTGCACTGGGGAGGCTTCCCGTCTCTATTGGTAACAGCAACCTCAGCTAATTAACCACAGGCATTTAATTTGAGCCAGAGGAGACCTGAGCCTCGCTCCCAAATGTCCCAGGAGTAAACCGGACTGAGGGGAAAAAGGCAGAGGAACCAATGAAATTGTAAGGATTTAGGTTTGGGGGGGGGGGGGGGCAGAGCAGAGGTTTGGGCTTGCGCACCTGTCACACGCAGCCTGGGAGCAATGAATGCTATTGATGAGCCGAGCAAGGTCAGCAGCAAACACACTGGGGCCTCCACTCCGCCTCTTCAGGATCTCCGGCGCAAAGCCAGGGGGGGGATTGTTGGACACCTGTCAATCAGTCCAGGGAGAGGGAAACGATCTGGACTTGATGTGGACTCGGCTACTGTGCCTCGGCTGTAAGGCAGTTAAGCCAGCTCAAAGCGAGCTCACGACATTCTCACGGATCGAGACTCATTTTGCACACTGGTGCATTGTGAAGAGTGAACAACAAAAGAGTTGCTTGTGTGCCTGATCAGATTGTGCTTAAGGATGCGACCGCATTCAAACAGGGAGGGGGGGTGGGGGGTTCACAGTTGTTGCGTAGTTGCTGGCTAAGCTTCCCTTAGGAAACGGAATTAGTTCAGGGAAAAGATGGGCCGTCTTGTGAAACCGTGGGTGATCCCATCTGGGACTGACCCCTGACCTCTTGTCTGAGAGGATGAGGGAGCTGGCAGGATTGTGCTGAGAGGGATAAGAGAGTAAGAGACACCATGATGATTGAATTTTGCTTTTAGGTTCAAGGAGGGGGTTTGAGGATTTAGCAAGAAATCAAGAACCCCTCCTCTCGCTTCTCTTCTTCCCTCCGTCGTCCCCAAGACCTTGCAGCTGTCCCTTTTCCCTCTAATTTTTCTCTGTCAGATTTCAGCCTATAATTAGCAGAAAGACCTCAGTGACTCTACACACACACATGCGAGTGTGTGCCTGAGCAGCCCAGAACTAATGGTCTAAATCCCCCCCTGTACACACACACACACACACACACACACACACCCCTCCAGCCCCAGAACCTCCAGATTTAAAGAGTGACAGGTTCACATGTAGAGACTTCAAGCTAAACTTCGTTCTCACCGGCCATGAAGTCTTAAAGGGCAACCCCACAGTGGTCTCCTGCACAGTGCCAAGGGGCATCTTTAAGCCCCCCCACAGAGCCCTTCCCCGGCATGGGGCCCCCACCTGCTGCCTGCATCATGTTTAAAGAGTGGTTTTGAAGAACTATCTCGGATTCTGCATCTGTTAACCAACCTAAAGTACGCCCCAGCGCTGCGTTCAGCGGGAACCGGTCGATGGAAACATGGGGAACTTTTCCATTACATCCACCTGAGCCGATCCGGGTCGAGTCACGGTTGCGTAATCAAAGAGCAAGTCCGTGTTATTACAGGTTGGTCCGTGATGAGTTGAGATGCTCACCACGGTGCTGAGACCACTAGGCCTTCCTAGAGATCCATCAACGCCAGTGTGATTTAGCCACCTGTTAGAATTCTACATTCTCAGGCCCGAGAACACTCCATCCATCTTAATTCCTTATGATTATAAATCCAAGTAGGCTGTGATGCATTCAAGAGTTCAATCGACTTACAACGCAGGTGATTAATAATCAATTAGCACTTTTTACCCCTACCTGGGCACGCTTAATCACAAATCCGCTCTTCCACATTAAATAAAGGTAAAGTATATTTCTAATGTCGGTGGGGGGGGGGGGGGGGGGAGGTCAGTGTAATGATCCGAGCACAACAGCTTGAAATCCAAGCGTAACTCTTTCCAGTGCGATACCAAGGCATAAGTCAGCATGCAAAATTAGACAAATGTCGTCCCACGTTACGGACACAGCAATATTTCCGCGGAAACCTGACACTCATCCTTGAGTAAACCGTGTCGTTAAAGGTATTACCAAGTCATTCTTTTCCTCCTTTTTCTCACACTTCATTGGGGCATTACTCTCGTTTACCAAGGCTTTCTGTGGTTATGGTGGATTTGTGTGGTTTATCAAGTTTTCCTGGCTTTTCTCCCTTAAACCCACAGCACTAAATCACACGTTTGTCTAAACAGATGTGCGTTTTACCCACTATGACACATACAGCTTTGAACTTATCACAAATTCTGTGACGCTATTCTTCGGAGTCCATGAGAAGTGCACGACGATAATCCATCCATGCACTTCGCTATATGATTCATCCAGAAACTTCTTACTTGCATTCAGTCAGCTGACACACAGCCGTGTTGTAATTACAGCAGCGCCATCTAAACATATAGCTGGGGGGGGGGGGAAGCTATAAACAGATAAACACTGATGAGACGGGAAGATGTGAGAACGGTCGAAAATTCAAATCAGGTTTGCAAAACGATTGGGGGGGGGGGGCAATCAAACATTAAGTCGCTGCAGCTTGATTGACAAGTTCATGTGGGGAGATCTTTACTATAGCAACCAAACTTTGGTAGCTAGGAATAACATAAGCAGATGGATGGAGTGTCCGATTTTCCGCACTGACCTACAGTAAGAGATGCCATCACAGCTTGTGTGTGTGTGTGTGTGTGTGTTTGGTAAAGCACGTGCACCTCTGAGAATGTGCGTGTCAATCTGCATGCGTGTGGGGGGAATCTTGATTCTCCATGGCCACAGTTTTGGCTCAGGGAAAACGTATTAGATTCAGAGGACAAATAATTACCTGGCATCAGACCGTCAGAAGCCAAAAATAGCTGCTTTTCTTCTCAATAAATCGTTGCTGGTGGAGGCAGAGGCTTCAAGATTGACACAAAACACTGTCTGGCATTCGCTGCAGGCCCTGATTAATGTGACAGAGAGGTCTTTCAAGTGTGGGCCGAAATAGACCATCAAACCTTTGGAACAGTAGCAAAGCGGTGTCCTCACAAACTGTATGCAAGAAGAATCTGTCCGGCATCCTTTGATGCTGGCAGTCGCAAGCAGTCCCACAACCCCACTGCGTTTTCAACTCAAAGCTCACATTAAAGTTGTTGTTTTTATTCAATATGGGGCATTGGAGTAATCAGATTCAGCATAAAAACTGCTTTTATATTCAGGCATTATAGTCTGAATGTTCGATTTAATACATTTATATATCCCAGAGTTACTATCCAGTGTCTTTTAGTGTCGGCCGGTTCCTTGTCAACAATAATACAGTCATTAGGTAGCCACAAAACAGATTTCCAACTTTTAATGGCACTTTAAATGTAAAGCAAAAAGTTTTATTTCTATGTAAATAAATTCCAGCCTCTCTGATGCAGGAAGGAAGACGTGGGCGCATGCACATTTGAGATTAGCAGCAATAAACGCTAGTGTGTGTGCTCATAGTAATGGCCGGCGACAGCAGCGTGGCCTCCTGAAATACCCGTGTGAAGACCGTCCAGTAAACACCTGAGGTGTTTAGAGAGAGCACTAAGGTGTTTCCGATACCTATCAGCAACAGGTGGTATGACGGAAGCTGCTCAGGTGCCCGTGTCACCATCTGTAGGATAAAAGACGCTTAACGAAAGCTTCCCAGTCAGGTGTATCGGAGCTGAACTGTCAGCATTCTGGGTGCAATAAAATTAGCACCTTTTCTTTACAGACAGGTGGCGATGCTCAGAGAGGAGCCAGCAACAGCGGACATTTTGGCACAAGCTGGGGTGACGGTTAATGATGGAGCTGATGACACTCAGCTTTGATTGACCTGTCAGTTCGTATCAGAGCCTTTAAATCTCTGAGAGCCACGGGTGGCGAGGCAGAGTCTAATCTCCCAAAAGATGAGCAGGCCTCTTTATTCCAGGTGTCAAACGATTTCGTCAAAGAATTTTATAAAACAGCTGAGCCAGCTATTATTGTAGTAAAAATATTTTCAGAGCTGTGGCTGTGAATTAATCATCCAGAAACCATTTATAATACAGTTGGATGTTTTCGTCAATATTTGGCTACTTCTGTTGCATAAATATATACACCGCTACTGGAATTACGTCTGCATTGCTCTTAGTAAGCATTTCGCATTTGTCTCAACTCGAAGCCTTTTCTGCTCTGCTTTAGAATGACATCCATCATTCAGACAGCGTCTGGCCAGAGCCAGCATTGGGCTCTTTCTTCAATCTAAAAAAATACACATCGCCTTTACAATTTATGAAATACAATTTCTACTCGTGTCCCCAAAATGCTGACACACACACACTCTGTGCAGACACAGGCCTGTTCACAAATGGGTTATGCTCTGTAAATAAAGTACAAATCCCGAACACACAAAGTTGAGCTCAATATTAGTCTCCAAAATAAATATCACTCCTCGCTATCATTCCCGAGCCAAGGCTTGGTCTTCACAAAGGCCCACTGTAGTTATCACCTTAGGTGTGAACGGACTTCTCTCTCTCTCTGCTTTTTTATAAACAAATTGGACTGCCAAGGAAAGCAACATAATTCCATTTATTTACTTTGAAAAAGATGTTATCTCTGGCGCTGCATATCTCTCAGACTTCCCTGATTTCGCAGCACTTTTATTTGACTTTCACATTCCTGTGCCGTAGCTCGCTGAGATCGAGACGCTGGGTTTGCGGCGGTGAGACATGCAGCCTTGTGTCCGAAGGGCAAGCGGTTCAAATCCCCAGAATTATTGATGGATTTGTTTCCCTCATCTCTCTGTCATCCCACAGGATGGCATCCGCTCTGCCGGGACTAACACACTGGTGTCGCTCACTCACTCCAATATCATCCGAATCCACAGAAATAATCTTCTCTTCTTTAGAGACTTGTGGAGATTCCACAGCATTCATGCACGCCAGGATTTAGCAGTAGGAAAAATACCTTACGCCAACAGCTTCAGTCTAGTCTGTGTGCATGACCTCTTGGATAGGAACCGGAGGGTCACCGGTTGAAGTATAAACAAATGCAGGAGGGTTCTGAAATTATTTAGTTTAAGAAGAAAGAGAATTTGTCACTGCATTTGCATGAACATTCAATCTTTACGTTTATCATCAAGTACATCTGGACTTTTCAGGTAAATATAGCGGAGTAAGATATTCTCTGGGCTGCATTGTGCTGGGAAAAGACGGATGTGGTTCGTGCCGAGGAACATCCATGTGTTGTGATGATATCCGGAACAAGAAGCGGCTGCCCACCCACATGCTTTCTGTTCTGCTTTTAGATTCCCACTGGCCTTTAATGTGAAAAGCCCACCGTGCTGTAATGTGTGCTCTGGTGAAACTGACAAGTGTCTCAATGACGGGAAAAGCTGTTTTGACCCTGTGGATATACAAGTGACCAATTAACAAAGAGCAGGAAGAACGTTTGTCGCAAACTGCAATGAATGCTACTTAAAATTACAAAGATAATATATTCATTTTGTGACCATTGATAGAACATTAAAAACAAAATGACAGATTACAGAATTTCAGAAAATAGCAGTTGACATAACATTTATTTATAAGTAAGACGACTCTGAAGTTGAAATCTGATCTTTATTTGCTGTACACTGAAGGCACCGAGAAATGTGCCGACATTATCCATATCAAGTGTGTGCTATATTAGTATGCAGTCCTATTTATATGTTATATATATTGTACATATGCCTTGTACCTTGCGGTCTATCTATAACTCTATCCGGCTGAACAGGTGCAACCTTGCACACAGTCAAAGCGCTCTGGAAATGTATCCCCATAAATCAGTTTAGATATAATTACAGACAACACTATTCATCAGTCAGCCTGGGCTCATATCATGTCTTCTGAAATGATTAGCATAGCGAGCTATTTTGACCGATGGAGTGATCGAACAATGTACAACTCCAACCTTCTACACTTTCGTCTTGGTTGAAAATTAAAACACTTGAAGAATAATAAAATAAAACGAAAATGCTACATATCAGATCAGTGGAATCTGAACACTTCCTAACATGTTTTACATTAAACCTGCAATAAATAATGCAGCCATAACTTTGCTGAAGTCTAAAAAGAACAATCGACCCAACAACTGTCTTCATGACCTACTCATCACCATGACGATGGAAAGTCAAGTGAGATTTCACAGAAATACAACGCTGCAGCAATCACTGAACAATTAAAGAAGATCGAGACTTCTTATAAAAACTAAAACAGAATGACAAAAGAATTAATTGTAATAATAATAAGAAAATATTATTAATAATATAATGATAATGCTTTGAAAGCAGCTACTTACATCCTTTTTAAACGGGAACTGTTCCTGTTTAAGGTACATCAACAACAGTTTGTGATGGTTTACACAGTACATTGTTTGCTTTTTGTTGTTTTTATAGTATGCACTTATTAAATAAAATAAAATAAAAATAAAATAAAAACTCTTAATACAGGGGGAATACAGCGGAAACAGACACGCTTAGCATTGGAACACAGCCAAGCCCATTAGGATGCTGTCCAAATAAACAAAGACGGATTGCATGCTCTTTAGTTGACAGTCAGAGGACAGCTCCGGCTCCACAGCGGTGGCATGCTGAACTGTTGCGACACACGGAATCAGGCAAAGTGCTGATTAATTAGAAGCCAGCTAATTGGCGGTCGTCTGAAATAAACTAACGACCTGGTGACACACAGTATGAGCGGTGTAAACGATCAGGCACATGGCACCATGGCAGGGGGGCGACGGAGAGAGGAAGGGGGCGTATAATATTTCATTATATGAAAACAAGACAAGTAATTTCACTTCAGCTTGGGCTGAACATCAATTTATTAGACATCACTGATTTACCAAACAGCACCACAAAAAAAGATTCAAATGAAATCTCTAAAAAGCATTTTCATTGCTGACTGATGCGAACATGCTCTAACTCGGTGAAACCACGCGCTTGGCCCAGTGATTGAAAAGTCATTCTGGGGTCCTCGCTCTTTCCCTAGTGCTGTAACTCTAGAGCTGCAGCTCAGCCATTGCTGAAGTGATTAAAGCAGATCCGAGTGAAATGCAGTCTACAGGAATGTTCCACTTGACCATCCACAGCATACCAAGTGGGAGCGAGATGTGGCGTTTGGAAGGAGTTTTAAGTTTCACTAGACCTTCTAATGTTGTACCAGTGAAGCAAACATTTGAGCGAATGAAAAAATTAGATGGGCACTGCGTCAGCCAGTTGATGTGTACAATGTTGTAATATATATGTGTCGATATTTGTTTTTAAAAAATACCATTATACTTTAAAAATGAATGAAAAAGCAGGGGACGGGGAAAAAGCCACACCTGTACCTGAAGACTACCATGAATACAAAGACCGTTTTATGGCTTATTTGTCCAGACACTTTCTGTAATTTATGTTTAAGAATTTCACATTTAGTTTAATTTGAAAAGGCATCCCTGTGTTCCCTAACATTCATACAGGAGCCACATTATCTGACAAATACAATTACAATCTATCCCAGAATCCCACTTTCATCTACAACTATATCTGCCATCTTAGAAATCTTTTGCTCTTCCGGATTTGCAGAATGTGACAAGGCCTCTGTCATTACTAGCATTACTTACACAAATCGTAATATGTGCATTCTCAAGACTGTGTCTAAACAGACTGACTTACCACCTGTCATTATTGCGACCAGCTGAGCACCTTCTGTACACACACACACACACACACACACACACTCACCTTCAACCTGGGGTCACTGTCACACAGTCTCCTGACAGAGACAGATTGCCTGTCACACAGGTGTTCCTGTACCCCCTCCCTGCGCGCACGCACACACACACACTCACACTCACACAAAAGCAGGAGAAACATACAGTGTCTGAGTAAAATAAAAAAATCTTCATAGAAGTGACAAATCATGTTTGTAGTGTACTTCAGATGACAGACTTTGATTTATGTCCGTTACTATGGATACTGGTGAAGGCAGATTATACAGAACTGCATGTTAGGAGGACAAGGGGGGTCGATTTTTCCATATGAGCCTAATTATAGCGCAGCATTTTTTTTTTTTACTTTAAACATAGTCCATAAGAAAATATTTCCCAAACGTTCTAACCATTCACAAAGTTCCATTCAGAGTCTGCTTCGCTCTCGCCCCGCCCACCCGAAGCTAATTAGAAGATACCTCAGACCAAGACATCATCATCCAGAGGCACCCCTCTGTGCGGAGCATCAAGGTGTTAAAATGAGGAACTGATTTATTAAGTTCTAATTGTTGGTGTGGGTGTCTCTCGGTCAGACAGGGGCTGAGGTTACAGACAGGCTTCGCTGAGTGCTAACTCCATGTTAGACTGAAACCTCCTGCTGAGGAAAGAATATTTTTGCGGGTGAATTTTGCCCCTTGTGTCCGGAAGGGGGTAGATGCTTAATGACGAGGGTCCAGCACACATAACACATGACTTACTGTAGATAGCAGAAGAGGTTCAAAAAAAGATTTCAGAGGCTCAAAAAGGTGAGGCTTGTCCGGCTGGGCTATTTGAGGAGCAGAAATTTAGCTACGGACACACAATGATGGGTCAGTGGAAGAGGAGCAGACCAGGTGGGGAGGCAGGGAAGACGAGGCGTCCTGTTTGCAATGCAGGATTGAGAAAACAAACATCAATTGCCAAGCCGTGAGCGTAGCCATCACGTCTTTGACAGCCTTAAAACCTCTGCAGGGGTCTGATCGCTCGTGAAATACCCTCTATAAACAGAAGGATGAGCGAGAACGGGGCATCAACAGAACAATGGGTCTCCAGTGGGACGCAGATTAGTGCATTCATTTGTAGATCTGTTTGAATGACATACATGTGTGTGTTCTCTATCGTCTCTGGTCCCTGCCTTAACTTTATATTGTGAAACCAAACATTTCACAGTTATTATAAAATAACTCCCACCCTCTCTACATTACTGCTAGTGCCACAAAGTCCCCCCCGGTACTGATGACAGTCTTCTATTAAAAGACATCGTAAAAAAAAAAAAAGATATTTAACATATAATCCTCATTAATTGGTTGTCAGAGAAGATATTTTGTCATTTAATTCCCTGGTTAATTCGGCATCGCTTTCAATGTAATCTCAAAAACATTTTGTTTATCAGAGAAGGTTTCCAAGTAAATTAAAGGTTTAAATGGGTGGAGGGTGGGCGGATCAGAGCGATTAGGAGGCAATAAAAATGTCATTTTGGTTCATTTACAACTTTGAATTAGTTCTAAAATACAACTTTAAATGTTTTCATCAAGAAATATCTTAGATTTAATTATAGACTATAATAATTTGTTCTAAAATACCATTAGCCAACATCCATCAAAAAATAAGCAAAGTCTGTAACTTGCTAAACCAGTTACAAATGAACTTAGGAAACAAGTAGACTAATAAAAATGTTTTAACTCAAATCTTTTCTCATGCTTTCCCTTCAGAGCAGCACACTGCGAAGGCAGCACGGCTATTGTGGCATGATGCACGGCTTGGCTACGTGGGTAGGAAATCGATCCTTTGCGGTGAAAGTAAGAGGTAAACAAACAAACAATTTTGGCGAATGTCATCATCTCCCTGCTGGGCATCTGACAGCGTGGGTCAAAGGGGTAGGAGGGACATCAGCAGTGGAAATGTCATAAATCAGAGGGATTTTAGAATCTGATGACAAACCTAATTCCTGTCTGAAAAGAGCCGAGCCATCCCCCCCGACTGTCATCGAAGCTGGCCTATAAACATCGCAGCTGTCATCCAAGCTTGCCCGGACTGTGAAGGACATGCCATCGTGCCTCTCACATGCTCTTTCTCTGGGCCAATTCTGGACTGGGGGGGGGGGGCAGCAAATTCCACCTTGCATTTTGTCACATTCAGCCACAGCGAGCGCTGGACCAGGCCCCCTACTGTAAAACGCTCACCGCCACCACACCCATCACCACCTCCACCGACGATGTCCTGCAATGTCTGCCCATCTGTCGAAGGGCATTTATCCTGCAAATTCACTTTATCCTTCCATCACCCCTAAAACAGGTTGTGAAGCCTTAAAAAAGGAAAACCGAAAGGGGAGTTAGAGGCACAGGGCGGGGAGTCGGGGGGGTCGACACACTGTGCTAAATGTTGTCACTGCGAAAGGTGAGTCGAAAAGCTTCAGACGCCACTCTCCACTCAACAAAAGCCCCCCCCCCCCACCCCAAACACATGCACACACAGGCAGTGGTAACGGGATAGCTCCCGATGTGCCGGCTCTGTAACCTATACAACTAAAACTGGCAACGCACCCACAGGAGATAAAAAATAGGAGATAATAAAAAGACGTATAAAATTACACCAGGATCTCCAGGGATCTGAAGAGCATGTCTCCCTGTTCCAAAATGGTTGCATTAACTTTAATCTACAGCAAAATTAGATGCCTCACCACTTCACGCAGGATATTTAATTTGAAACTATTAAATATATATCATCTATCAGCAGCAGAGGAGCTGTTAGCATCCTTGCAACTGGTACCAGGCAGGAAGTGGCGCTGCAGAGTTTACTCTTCTTAATCAAGCAAGTGTTTTTTTTTTTTACATGTTCTCCTAAAATGTACACACATAGCTTTATTGACGTTCACCCTTTACCACAGCACTTCATAAAGTCATCAAGCACTGGGCCGTAAACATAATCGCTCTCTTGTAACACACTCACCATGAATCAAGCTTAAACCAGAGGTCTAGCCAGACGGAGGGCAATACCTGCAGCAGTCATTGTATGCCACATATAAAGCCCATTTTAGAGCCATTTTAGAGCCATTTTAGAGCCATATCAATACTCAGACCAGCTGACGGTGTTGCCTGGCGCCAGCAGCTGGTTTTAGAACACATGTTTTAATAGCCGGATGTCTTGATTTTGATTTTTATTCTAAACACAGGATCGCCTCGTGAAATCGTAACTTTTATCTCACTCCCATTCAACCACAAATTCACCACGCATGCTTTCTGTATTCAATGTTTCATCAGTACTAAAAATGTAGCTGAAGCAAATAACTCACTCAAGATTAATCTTCTGTAAAATAATAATCACATTTTTTATTATATTAACATTGAGCTATAATACTGTAAGTTATTTACTGTAGCGGCGTGTTTTCCCTGCATTTGTGGCTTAAATTCCTGACTAGCTGCCATCCTGGGTTTCCTTTTCTTGGTTTAGACATAAACTTTCACATCACGTCATAAATCAGAAGACGAATGGAAGGGGCTCTACTTCCTATGTATTTAAATCAACAACATGGGATGTGATTAACAAAGCAGCGTGTGTACTCACCACTACTATGCTATGTATAAACTGCACATTGTATTTCACACACTTTACACACACTTGAATACGATCTAAGATTGAAAACAATGCTGCGGTTTGTTGCAGCATGAAAGAAATGCCGAGAAAACCTTTCTGGTGTGTCTGAGAATGTGTGAATGAAAGGCAGATTGCAGGGCTTTTTGGATTTAAAACAAGAAGAAAGAAAGACAAAACTGTCCATTTCCATTACAATCCTTTGTTGACAATGCAGCGCACCAAGATTTTGACGGCAGCATATGAGATCTGATGAGATTATAAATAATTAGGGCCCCAAACAGCAGTTTACACTTTGTTCGGTCTGTCATGAGCGTTGCCTTATAGATTATTCAATGTGAGTTACAATAAGAAAAATCTTATTCAACATGAATAATAAGAGCAACGTGGGAGAAAAGACTGAAGTACGAAGCTGCTATAGGCAGAGACAAACGGAGCTCAGGGCTTCCCTCCACCACAGGCTCCATTGTCATTTTCGGGAAGGCGATCCCAGTAATAGTCTTGTAATTGGCTTTAAGTGGATTAGGTGCCGGGCAGGGCAGAGCAGAGCAGCGCTGGCCAGCGATGTGCAGTCCAAACACAACCTGTTGCCCGATCTGTGGCTGAGAGTAAGGTCTCACTCTGGACAACAGACATGCAGCGCCCGTGCCACTTCAGGTCAAAGTTCATCACAGAATATATCGGTCCTTATCTACCTCTGAAAGTCAGCCACTGTCTCCTCCCGCTCCGTCATGACATCGCTGACGGGTCCGCCGACTTGTCCGAGCGAGCGCCTGTTCAGCCTGGCTGGACGTGTCGTAGAGAAGATGTCGCCTGTCTGGGGGGAAAAAGCAGAAATGCTTTTGTTCATAAAAAAAAAAAAAAAAAACTACCACTAATGAACAAGTGAGAACAATTACCGGTGCCATGTTAATTCTTGTTATTACCCGTTGACTTTTGAACATGTTAGACTATTTTTTGTAGAATGTTTTGGGGCATTTATTTCTTTTTTCAGACACAGAATAAACATACAATAAGTCTCTACAATTCAATACCATAGAATAACGTATGTTTGTAAAACACATTTAACCTACATGATAACTTACATTTACAATATTCTCACACTCCACAATGTTTAACGGCGATAACTTCGACTTGATCTAAACTGGACAAGCCAGTGTTTGCGATAAACTAAACATACAACTGTGTTATGAAATCCCAACATCACAGAGCCATCCTCAATTAAACTCTTCTTTCCACGAGGTCTTTACTCATGGCTGTAAATTTAACTTGGCATTCCTTTATGGAGCAGGTGTGAGGGATTAGGCTCAGATGTCTCACAAACTCGACATGTTGCGAGACATCTGAACTTGAACTCTTTCGCATACAGATTTGTGTAAGCTGCAGAAAAGGCTACACGTAAATTAAATTAAACACTGTATATATATACACCTTTTACACACTGTTCATGCAGAATGGGCTGCACAATAACAACAAGAGCACAGCTGACAGTCACGGTGCTCCGACAGCGAGCTTCATTGCCATATATTCTTTCTAAATATAGGACTAAACATTTACCTCCACCTTCTCCCGTTCCTGCGTCAGTCAACTCTGAGCCGACAACCAGCAGCACCTCATCACAATCGACTGCCATAAAAGGTAGATCAAGCAGTCGCCGAGTTTATGCTTTGGACACAAATTTAATTTGGCTTTCCACAGTTACTTTATCAAATCCTGTTATCCAGACCACAACACAATGGATCAATGACTGTTGTGTTATCAGGACAAGTGACACTCAGCTCACTCATGGCTTCAGAAGTGTCTCTGTGAAATGTCGAGGCATTGCAGGTGAGGTCCATGAGAGATTGCAGCTGCCACTCCTAAACTCGCATTCACACACGTACGAGCCGGCATGTATGGCCCCATAGACAGATTAATGGTGGTGGGGTGGTGGGTTTGGGGGGGGGGGGGGGGCAAGAGCGGCGTGGCTGTCCTGAAATCAGGCCGGCTTTGACAAAGCGGACACGCTCTCCAGCCCACAGTCATAGTAACATTTTATGTGACAATATAAAGCTGATTTATAGAACGCATGTGTGTCGGGACAAATATTTTCCAGAATATTTAAGTAGAGGTATTAGGACTGCATTTTTAAACCTGCCTGCTTGTTCACATCATCCCGACGCTGAACGTTAAACAAACTTCCTGTGAACGTAATGAGCGTAACGCATGTAAAAGTCTGAATGCCCTTCAAGAAAGTCTGAAAAATAGAGGGGCCCTGTTGGACGCATGTTCCTGCGTAAGCATTATTATTTTTATGAGCTGGCCTTTTATGTGTGGAACTGACCTTTGGTTCCTCCCTCTCACTCCGACATTCAGAGCAGACCCGGGCTACTGTGCTTACAAATGGTTCAGAGCACCGACGTAAAATGTCTTCTGGGACAGTGAGCGGAACCTAACGGGGACAGAGTGAATCATAAAATTGTCCGCACAAACCTAACAACATTAAGAGTGCACTTTAATTTCACAAAGCATTCAATTCAAATAAAAATAACTAAAATACCTGAGTGAAGCCTCACACCGTGTCACGGCCTAAGGCAGGTAAGAACCCAAATGCGAGGCAGTCGAGTGGAAATGCAAAAACAGCTTTTATTGTCGGTTAGGACAGTCAGGCAGACAAATCCGAGGGGGGGGGCAGGCACAGGGAAGGTCCAAGAGACAGGCAGAGGTCATAAACCAGGAAGTCCACGCAGGCCGGCAGGCAAGGTCAAAACACGGGAGGTCGGGTCAAAGTGCCGGAGAGCAGGAAACATCACTGACAATCCGACAGTGGGGCGTGGCATGAACAGAGACTAAATAGAGTGCGGGTTGATGGGAGACGAGTTGCAGGTGCTGACAGGAACACAGGTGACGGGAATGTAGTGATTGCAGGAGCAGAGGAGAGGGGATGACACAAGCCCGCCTCGAGGCGTTACACACTGTATAGAAAATAAATAACGCAGTTGTGACCCGCTTCATTTCAAAATGCAGCAATAATAAACAACGGTAAAATGCGAGTGCTTCGACACAAGGCAACCAAACTTATACCCTCTTAAATACATACTTCCAACACCACTTAAGTCTCACAATAAAATCAGCCCTTCAAGGGGGTTTGAATGTCAGGGTCATCTGCCTAATCAGCCACACAGTCCACCGACTTTCCAAGGACTTGACTGCAAACCAGCACACAGCACCGGACCGCTTCTCAGTGGGGCGTCTTTGTTCTCAGCAGGCACGGCACTATGGGACAGCCTGGACAGGGTTTTTATCACAACCACCTGCCCGTGTGGGTTGACTTTATCTGAAGCCTTAACCTGACCCTGAGAATGTGTGCGTTTTATTTCTTGATAGCATGATATCCTGGGCTCAGATATCCCAACAATGTTTATCACACCCGAACAGTTTATTTATTATGCTAACACAGTCGAAGTTTGTTTTCTGCTAATCAAAATAGTGAATGTGACAGTTTAAAAACACACTTTGCTCTTTGCTCTTTGTCAGTGACGAGCACGCATTCTTTACAGGACGTAAGCGGCATCTGTCAATATTCGGACCATTGTTTATTTGATTGATCTTACAGTTGGGTTTTCTAAATTACCATGATTTTAGCAGCACAGTGAAGATTGAATATTATGGGCGGGAATTTGACTTTCACGAGTTTTTCTACAATAAATATTAATATTATATTTTGTACGTTTGTAAATCGTTAGATGTCATTTTAATTAACTTTTTTATAAATTGTTTGTTGGAAACAAACTTGTTTTCAGAAGATAATGGGGACTTATCTCCATGCTTGTCTTAGATATTTTTTAGATATTTTCATGCCTTAAAATAATTATTATATCTGAAATAAAATTAAATTACGACAAAAGAAAGCTTTGCAAGGAATTATATATGATATTCTTTTATTCTTTAATATTACGTTTGTGGTCTTGGCCTTAAATACATGCAATAATTGTCCCATGACCATGAAAAAGTATTTATTTTGTGGCCTTAACATAGAAACATTTAAGACTTGATTGGACTTTAGTCTATAATAAGAAGTCAGAATTGCAGTATTGCCATAAACATCTTGTCAAAATATAAAATTCAAGATCTAAAACACACATTGAATCCATTATGTTAAGAATTAATCTCTTCTGATGAGCTTTTATTTAAATCATAATAATATAGGTCATAACTGTGACTTAAAATATGACATCATGAAGATGCACTAGGTGATACAAGTTAATTAATTTTCAAAGGTGCTACAGAACATTTAAACGTCACGTTTCAGTGATCATAATTCAGAAAATACCCAACTTGCCTTCATATATCTGTAACTGTGACCATAAAAACACTGGCCACGTCACCAGAGTCTCCATGTTTCTTTTTTAAACTTGACATCTGTATCATCACTTTATCAAAACTAAAATAGATTCAAGATGTTCTTTGGAGGGGGGTCACTGGCTTATGAAGTGACTAAAGGTATGTGAAAGAGCAATGATTTAGTACTTTAATACACGTCAGGCGTACTGTAACACCTCAGAAAAGTGGGTCTACTTCTCATGTCAGTAATAATTTACTACGAAGACAAGTCAAGCCAAGAAATCTGAAGTATAAGAGAGAAATAAACACAAGAGGGCAAATTTCTTTTTGGAGACCCTGATATAATCTCAAGATGCGACATATCAAAACTGGACTTCAGATCCAAGTGTTTCCCATCTTTTGCACATGTTCACTAAACCCATTGACTGGACTTCCATCCAGTAAAAGTCCCCAGCGTGTCTGAGTCTGTAAAATCTTCTGAGATGTGGCTCTGAGGAAAAACTCAGTGGGTGAGACAACAGGCCATGTGCTGTCACTCACAACTGGGCTAAAGCCACAGTTTAGGCGCCGGGTCTTTCTCTTCTCTGTCAGAGGACCTTGTTAAAATATCCACTTCTTTATCTCCAATTGTTCCAGTTTCTTGTTTTACAGCAAGCTGGCTGCACTCTGCCATTAATCAATCGACTTAAGAACCTGATGGATAGTTTGCAGTACAAAAACAGCCTGCTGCGCATTATACTGCATTGTTGCTTTGTAGACATATGTGCACAACTTGGCTTTAAAAACACATTTCATTTTGCAGGCCAGGAGGACCGGAAAAATGGCTCGGGGGTGACGGGAATGAAGGGGGGGGGGGGGGATTTTGAATGCTGCTGGAACAAGAGAAGGGTCGTATGTAGAAAAATAACGTGAATAATTATTCAAATAATAATGTCCAGATTGATGGAGAGGAGCCAAATTATGAAATCATGTGCTTCTCTCCGGTACATCTCCCCGCTTGGAAAAACAGGTGTTTCCAATACTGGATCATTGTCTCCACGGTTCAGCAGCCCCTTCGTTTTTCTGATGATGGTTCAGATATGATATTTCATGGCTGGAACCGTACACATGATAGAAAGTGATTGGGGAGAGACATTCAGAAGACATCCGTGTAATGGACGCTGATTGGCACCGGCTCGTTCTCTGGAGTCCGCCTGTATAACAAGAGGAAAACCACGAAGCTTGGAGCGGTATAATGATCCTTAAACGCAGCGCGTTTTCCCCTCTCTTGGAGGTTCAAATGATTACAAGGGGATTTCTCTGTCTCTTTAAACAGGTGCTGTTATATGAGCATCAAGCGCAACAGAGCAGCCGAGTGCATTTGGCATCGGAGCTTTCATTTTCTTTCTCACAATAAACAGAACCAGCAGGCCTGGTTTGTGATGGATGCATTGTGTCAGCGTTTGAAGGCGGTGCCTCCGATCCGATGTGGTGCACAGCAGATGTTTGCATCTTATAGGTGTGCAACACTCTGCTGCGATTACTAATCATGTCAGTTGGGTTCCGCCTCCAACTCCATTCATCTTTTTCAAATTATATTTTATGAGTCATTTGCAATTGTTAACGTGAAATACAGAACGCTGCGTTGTTAAAGTATGATTGTTTTGTTGATTACCTACTCCAAACCATTTTCTTATGTTTTTTTAATTTTTTTATTAGAAACTCGTGTTTAGGCACAAAAGGCGAGAATAAAGTTAAATCAATGTACTTGAATTGAAATGTTTATTGAGCTTTTACGTGCTTGGCACATGTATTTACATTTTACAAGAGTTACTTTGTTATTTTCCTTTTGTCACACATCTTTTTAACACATTGGCCTGTAAAATTGTTATATTGCTCATCACTTAAATACACATCTCTAACAACACACCAAAATATACTTACATTAATTACTCTGTTTTGCTATTGCTTCTTTTAAAACTTTTCACACAACAACTTTTAAGCTTAGGCTATTGATTCACCATCTTATATATATATATATATATATATATATGGTTGAAAACATAATCCACTCAAAAACTAGCGAGGCCATTCCAGTCGGGGAGGATAACGAGCTGATGTGGCGGAGTTCTGAACTCTCACTTACATGCCTGCTCGGCGTTTACAGGGCGAAGACAGAGTTCGTCAGTTCGCCCGTCCGACAGTCCTTTGAATTATTGCATCCATATGTTGTATTCACCGTCAACTGGCTGCCGCGGCATCCAGATACTTCATCTCCTGAATGAATGCGGAGCCGTGAGTCATTCGATTGTCCAGTTGTCCCTTTCATTCGAGCCAAACCTTCATACCATGACGGCGAACCACCGACCCCCCGTGACATTTCTAAAACGATACGGCGCAAGTGCTTGGTAGAGCAGAAAACTTCTGGATCACAGTGAAGATTCTTTGGTTACATGATGTCATGACCAGATGGCTTTTAAGTCCACAAAAAAAAAAAAAAAAGAATGAGTCAATTTGAAAAGAGTGTTGCTACTATTGCACCATAACAGATTCACAACTGATCATCCCTCCCGAAGCAGAGCTCGGGGGGGGGGGCTCCTGCCTCTTCTTGTTGCAGAGAGGGTTGCTTCTTTCCTGCCAGGTGGTTGTCCCAGTTTTTACTTGATTTATACAAAGACAATTAAACATTCATTCCACTCCCTCTATAATTTTTAAGTGGCGGCGTGTCTTTAAAAACGAAACGATGAGATGATGTCCCTTTCTAAAAGGTTTGCTTTGTACATCAGTACCTGAACGCATCCTGTCATAACACCAGAGCAGGTTTAGGAGAGAAACCTGTTGTTTTGCTGGAAGACTTGGAGAACTGTGAGGTCGGATCCCAGTTTCTACACCATGTGCATGGACATCTGCGAGGAGGAGCCATATTGACGCCCGTCGCAGGTGCTGCCGCCCTGCTGGCCACCGGTGGTGTTGCTGATCATGTGCATAGTGTCCATGCTTCCGTTGGGCAGGTACTGGCGCTCGGCGAAGGCCCCGGCAGGGGATGAGGAGCAGAGCAAACCTCCTGGGGGCTTCTCGGGGCTCGCAGCCAAGCGAGGAGAGGTCGGGAAGTTGTATCCATACAGGTTGTAAGGGTTGTGAAGGGAGAAAGCGTTGTAGGAGCCCTGCTGCACATGGTGGTGGCCCCCACTGAACATGTGGCTGGAGGAGGAGGAGGATCCGGATGAAGAGGATGAGGCAGCGCCGGAGCCACCACCTGCTTGCATCATATACTGCAGCTGGGAAGCTGGGAAGCTGCCCAGCTGACCGCCGTAGGCATCCATCTTGCCACCGTTGCCGCCGCCGCCGCCACCAGCCAGGGAGGCATGTGCGCTGCCCTGCATGCCAGCAGCAATCAAGGAGGAAGTCCTTTGTGGGAGGAAGGATTCAGATGGCTGAGCAGAGGCCACAGCGCCCCCCGCAGCCTGGAGGCGTCCGTACGAACTGTCGGCCAGGCCGCCATAGCCTTGGAGGGCGGCCATGTTGCTACGAGCGCAGGCTGGGTACTCAGACAGGCCCAGATTGCAGAGCTGACTCTCCCTGCAGCCCACATTAAAGGTGTTAGGGCCAAGGTGGAAGGTTGGAGGGGAGCAGGAGGGTGACAGGAGGTGTGCCGCTCCGGAAGGGGAGGGGGTCCCCGTGCTGGAGGTGGTGGGAGATGTACCCGTGCTTCCGCCTGAGAAATAAAACAAGAATTAACAACACATTTCAGGCGAATAACGCAAACAGAAATCAATTCCCCCGTTGCCAATTGGATGCAGCAAATCGTCGATCCATATGGACCTTTTTAAATTCTTATCCTCAGACTAATTGAAGGGCTTTACTCTTTCTACTGTTGAATACATTGCCGGCATGTGGCGACAAACGTGGATTTAGTTTTGACCATGTCAGCAGAGCCGCCGCACGTCTCCGGTCCTTCCCGTGATAAGAAGCCGCTAACGACTCTTAAGTTCAGACATCCAGCGAGGCGAGCCTTTCAAAGTGAAACGATAGCTGTGGGATATTGTAAATGTCTGTATGAATGAGGATTTGGCCACGGTTCACCTTGCAGTTTGAGGAATTCAGTTTGAACCGAGAATGAGGCGGAGGCAGAACTAAATGAAGCAGGACTTTCTCGGCCGCAGTTCTGATTTCGTACCATATGCCTTCGATAATATTGCTGCAGGGCTTTGCCCTGCTCTGTGCATGAAGATGTGAGGGATGGGGGGGGGGGGGGGGGAATAAGGAAAATAAAAAAGAGAGAGGAAAATAGGTATTTGAGGAAAAAGTAGAGTGAAAGAAGAGATGACAGTTTGGTGATGTCATGTTTCCCTCCAGTTACGAAGGTTTCAGATTCTGTATGTGCCATAAATGTAGAGAAAGACACATTTACACGCACACACACACACACACACATGCTAGTGTCCTTCCAGGATTCACTAGTGATGCAAGGACTTTGATTAAACCCTAATCGCTTTGGAGGAGTTCAATGATAACAAACACATGTCCAGCCTTTCAGGCAGCCCCCGGAGCCTCACGTCACGCCAACCTCCCGAGGAAACAGAGGTTGGATGGACTGTAATTTAAGGTGTGTGGCCCACGACGTGAGCCCCGACCAAGACCCCGTGTCGCCGCTGGAGCCGAGACGAAGGGAGGCGGCCCGAGCAACTGTTACTCATGTCCGGAGCCGTCCAAAAGCCACAGGGTTCATTTAACCATTTATATTCAAGGGCTGCTCATGATGTGAAAAGTGTGGACACTGTGATGCAACCTTTTTTGTTTGTTTGTTTTACCTGAATTCACACCTTGACCATTAATATTTGACTTTAAGCTACAAGCTAATTACTCAAAGGCCCTAAATAGCAAAAGGCTTCAGTACTTTTACGAGGAAATTCGTATTGAAATATACTGAAGACTATCTATCACTCAGGAAATGAACCCAAACGCCAGAATGAGCCAACTGGTAACCATGGAAATGACAAAAATAAAACCCACAAAATCCCCAAGGAGCGAAAAGCGACATTTCATTAAAAGATATTAAGCAGCTTTTGGGTCACGATTCGAGGACCAGAAAGATGGAACAAACCCAATTCCAAGAAAACACGGGCACATGCAGGGTCGCCGTGGAAACCACCACACACACCCAGCGGCTCATACGCAATGACTGAACGCTTGAGCCTCGTTGTTACAGCCGTACTTTGTTCATGTATTCACACACCTTGCTGCTTCTGCATATTGGTGAAGTCCTCGAACGTCAGCGTCCTCACCGGAGGTCTCCAGAACGCGTAGGTCTCCATGATCGCCTCCAGGCCGGTTCTGACAGAGAGGCGAGAGAGACGAGCGCGTCAACTACAGAGGAAACCAAAGTGGAGTGGCATTTTAGCATCTTTTACATGCTTCTGTCCCCGTTTGGCCATGAGTCCGATCGCTGTGCATTTTACCGATGTATCGTTTACACAACCTGGATCTTATTCATTTTTCATCCCTGTGGTCCTTGTTGAAAGTTCCACAAAAATCTTTATTGAAATTAAATCCACACCAGTAAACAACTTATAAATTTAAGATCCATGTGTCCTAATTTTGCTTTTTTCAAGCTGTAAACATTTTCCAGATAAGCACATTTTTACATGCAACCTAGTTCTATTTTAATAAACAGCAAAACACAAATTAAACAGGCATATTTTCATTTAAATATTCAATGCTGACCAGTTTCATTGTGTCTTAAGAGCTTTTTATGATAATAAACAAGTATTGTGTAAATAAAAGCTGCTTTTGCTCCATGTACATGAATGCGTGTGTGTGTGTATTGATTAGAGCATCTGAATAGAGCAGGGAAGTCATATCGGTTCATACTTATGTGAGAGGATGAAGAGGAGAGGGGGGGGGGGGGCTCTGCAGTCCGGCTCTGAGGAAACTAAGCCATTAAAAAGGAACAGGATTTTACTGTGCACATAAATCTGGGTGACGTTTCATCCTGAATCCGTACATGGTTCTCCTTCCTGCTTGATTTACTTCCCCGCATGCTGCTCGGCCCCCGTCCCAGGGAAACCAGCGTCCCATGTTATTTTAGGGCCACTAACTCCCTGGCTGGGGCAGCTCGTTAGCGTGCCATGCTAATCTGTCGGACGCTCGCCATCACTGCACTCATTCATGGAGTCATACTTGCTGTGGGACAAAAACCCAACAAATGAGCTATACCCCCCCCCCCCGCCAGGCCATAAAGCCTGGTCACCAGACTCAACCGACGACACCGCCGTAACTCAGAGTTTAGGAGACGTCTATATGAGAGGCTGTTAAGAAAGTCAGGAAAAGAAAGAAAACAAGCCGCTGCTTAATTTGAGAATTAGCAGAGTGACTTTGCTCGTTCTGTTAATTTTGAATTTCCTCTTGGTGCGGAATTAGTCGGTAGCGTTTCACAGAAAATAAGCTGCGTTCACATCGCAGTGGCTTTGTTGCTGAAACCTAAAGACAAGAATGGGGGGGCGGTTCTGTTGACTGTTAATGTCATGAATATCTCAAATAATTTATTCCTTTTAAATTACAAGCACGTTGTCATAACTTTAGATTGAGTTTTTTTAATCTATGTTTGATTGTGACGCTTTCATGTGACACTTAAAAAAAAAACTTAAATGCGCTTTATTCCTGCAGATCAGGTGTTCCGACTTCAGGTGCATCAAATTGAAAATGCACCTTTACTTTGTGATTAATACGCCGTAATCAGACAAAAACAGACGCATGAAGGTCAAAGGTCAAAGCCTCAACTCGCTAATAATACCCACGGACGACCGTAGATTAATAGTAGAGATGAAAACGCGTGGAATTCAAAATGAATTGCTCTTTTTCTTTTTTTTTTACTGATGAAAGCTGAGCTCCAGCTCGGAATTCTCGGGGCCGTCCTGCTTGAATCTGAACAAACCAAATCCATCGCAGGGTCTGAGCGGAGCGGATCCCGAGCAGTACGTGAGGATAAATTAATTCTCTCAAACATATCATTCTCCGTTATCTTTTCATCTGTAGCTTTTCTGCAATGAAATTCTGATGCCAGTTCATCAATCAAACGATCTATTGTTTGAAAAGCGAAAAAAGATGTCTCAAATATCTGCGTGCCAATAATGCGGACCAGATGAGGAGGCTGCTTTCAAGTGTGGCGGCGTCTGGTGGTTCAGGGCCCCCACACCCCCACCCCATCCTACACAAATGTTTTATATGATAATTCAGAGGCTGAGAGTGAAATAGGCAAAGTGAGGGAAGGAAAAGGAGGGAGGTGAATCAGAAGGAAAAAAGCCGAGGCGTCGGCCTGTGTTTGTTCAGCAGCATCGCGTTTTGATCCGGATGTGCCAGCAGCCAATAGGAGAGCTCGATCTCTCTGCATCTCAGCGATAGAGACAACACAGCTGAAGCATCTTTTGAAGCTTTAGAACAAGTCCATGACTTCCGCAGCTCAACAAGAGAACCCCGACATGATGTCTCGATTACGAAACGAAGGCCCATCATCTTTCCATCAACACATTGTGAGGGTGTGCTTGCTCGGGCAGTGTGTTAATAACCCCTTCAGAGGGGATTTAATGATTTGCAGGTCAAAAGATATCTGCGTGTTTAGGTTCGAATGGAGTTGAAGCGTAAATCCTTCAGACACTTGCATGTCATCACAGTTGAAACAGGATCTTGTTGGCTATATTTGAGTCTGTAGTGGGTTGTAAAGAAATGAATCATTTACATATACAGCAGTTTTCTGGAACTAGATGTCTGGAAAAAAAAAAGCTCATCTTGTTTAATCTAGAAAAGCGGGCTGCCGGAGCTGCGATGTAAACTCGATCGCACTGACCAAATGCTCCCTGAGCGACACCAGAGTCGATCCAGAGGACAGATTATTGTCTTCGACCATGAAAGAACATGTGTCAACAGTGTGGAACAAGTTGGCTAATAATTCAGAGCAAAAGACTGTCGTATATTTAGCGCGTGTGATCGTAATTCCAGGTTCCGGTTTCCGCGTTTTCACGCATGAATAATAAGAGCAGCAATTGAAGTGCGGGCCTTCATTTGCATTGGGTGGCTTTGTGCTCGTTGCATGAGACGAGCGAGCCTGACAGCAATAAAGAGTGAAGTGCAGAAGTTCTATCAGCGACTGTGCTGCAGATCTGAAAGCTTCCTCCAGAGCAACAGCAGCTCTTTTCATAGGGCCATGTGGCACTAAGTGCTGTCTTCAGAGGATTATTGATTGCCGCATAAAAAAGCAGGATTTGCAACAGTCATTGCAACAAGCTGTGTTAGTGCAGCCGCAGCGTCGGTGAACGTGAGCCGCGATAACGGACCTGTTCCTGCCGGAGTCCCGGAATCCTTTGGCGAACGGGTTGCGGTCGATCTTTAGTCTGGTGATCTGTAGATGAGAAACACGTAAAGCAAAGATGCTGCGAAACAATTAAAAGTACCAAAAGATGTCTTCTGTTCCTCTTTTTTCGAGTCCGTCCGTATACTGGGTCGTCCACATGTGGTGGACAATAACTTTCTTATGATCAGGGTAGAATAGGAAGAAAAAACTGCTTCTTAATCATTTTCTATATTTTTAAATAATCATATACACTTATCTGTGGTAAAATTGGCGCTAAATTTATTTTTAATTTGAGATGGTTTGAATCTGTTGCATTTATAATTGTTTGGAGATAATGGAAAGGAAAGGCCAGGATTACGCCAAGGGAAAAAAAAAAAAAAAATCAACCGCACATACAAATCCCAACTGTGCGTTTTGGTTTGGTTTTCCTGCGTGGAGGAAAATGGCCGCTGCGTACCTGCTGGTTCTGGTAGGCGGTGACGGTGGTGAAGACGCTCTCAGGGAAGCTGAACGTCTTGACTCCCTCCCCGCTGGGAACCGACTTGTTTGGAGACAGCTCGCTGCTGAAGTCCTTCCTGATGATGTGGACCCGAGGCTGGTACTTGTGCATGGAGTGGAGGATGATCTGAAGGCGGGAGGAAGGAAGAGCCACAGCTAATTGTTTGGATTTTTACCTGGAGACTGCAGAATCCAGAAAAAAGGACACTTCTGTGCGGCTTCTGATATTCATTTCTTTAAATGCACATGTCGTTTTAAATTTCCTTAAACTCCCAGACCGAGGAAGTGAAGTAGGAATGAATGAATGGATTTATCTGTGCAAACCTGGACTCTCGGCTTTCCTCTCGGCAAACCCGAGGTATAAATTCTTTGTGGCGTCGCCCCTCTATCGGAGCCATTTGTCACTGAGCAGAAAATGAATTCACGCCATGATGATGCCCGAGAAAAGGCCAAGGATTATTCCACAGCAAGAAGAGAGAGGCAGTCAGACGGCGTCGGCCCCAGCCTCGCCTCGGGGGCCCCCGGCCTGCTCTTGATTAATCAGAGCGAAGAAAACCAACCCCGAACCTCCACCCACAACCCAACACCCCAACTCTGCTGCAGCAGAGGTGGTCATTCCAAACTGGGGCTGCGGGCCGAGCAGTATCAGAAGCATTTACAAACCTCACACACACACACACACGCACACACACACACACACACACACACACACACACACACACACACACACACCACATTACGACCGGGCTGCAACACAGATGCAATCTGTAATCGACTGCATTTTGTCTCCATCGGTGTTGCTCAGCATTTCTGTGGTCTTTTCTGCACACTGTGCCTGGAGACACCCCCCCAGTGAGTCAAACTGTGTGGGTGATGTCTCTTTCTTTGGGTGGTCGGTTAATTGTTTATCTCTGGAGAAACAAATATCGCCCGACTGCACGGACTGCTTTAATCATGAGAAAAGAGCTGCTGTTAAACGCTGGGGCTGTTTTTTTTTTTGCTGAAGCGGTTGTTCCAGTTTGGCGAAAGCCTTTCAAACAAGGCGAGCGCACAGGATGAAAGCTGCTGAACAGAGGTGGAGATCCGTCTGGAGGTGAGGCTTCTGGGCCGGAGGGGTCGTGCTTCTAAACCTTAGACCTGAGGTGATGTAGAGTCGACGCAGATCACAGAACAATACGCTGGAGTCAGAAAAAACGCTTAGAGGGCAGCCAGAGGGCAGCCAGAGGTCAGCCAGAGGGCATCAGCGACATCACTCGTGTTCAAACAGGCTGAAGAATAGAAGATTCTTTTAATCCCCTTTAAAAATGATCTGGACTTGCCCGAAAGACACCCACAGTCACACGCAACAGATAGAAAACAGCTCCACGGCCACAAATCACAGGATTGTGGTGTAATGTTTAAATACTGTTAATATTTCTACCCTTTATTTTCAATTTGCTTCAACGGAATCGACCGTATGTGAGCTGGGATGAAACGCATCAACATGTTAAAGGAAAGGTTCTGGGAATGGCAGGAAAACATGAAACTGGTGGAACATTCCTCAGCAGAGTTTTAACAATCTGACCTAACTGCATTGATCCCCAACAATGAAATGGGTCATAAAAAAAAAAAAAGAAATAGAGCGACGATGAAACAAAAGAGTTGCAAGAAAAGAATCCAGCTTGCTTTGGAATTTTATTTGGTTTTCCCACAGACCAGAGAGGATGGAGGGAAGAGACGACGTGAAGCAGATTAAACCAGCCCGGATGAAGGCAGCATCAGGAATATTCTGACCCCCCCCCCCCCCCCCCCCCCCCCCCCAGAATCCAGTGTTTAGCCAATCTGATATTTTTAGTCCCATAATGCTAGCATTAATACTTTGTGGCCGAAGGCCTCGGAGTATTTCTGGGAACTGAACTCGTCTGATTAGCATAAAACACAAGCGTCTAACTTTATTCACTGATTTTGTTGGAACCAGATCGGATCTGCTTTTCACTCTGATGTCAACAGATGGCTTCACTTTGTGCTGAAGTAGCTGCCAGCTGCTAGCTGGCTAGCTAGCTGTCCCGGGCGATGATGACCCGACACCGGTCAGACAACTGGAAATACCGTCTCCCGATGGAGCGATAGCTTTAACGCTAACTAGCATAGCCGCTGATGGGCTAGCCAAGCAGCAAATATTAGCTGCTGTAATTTAGCGTTAATTCAGAATTAATGCTAAAAAAATGTATTGAAGTGAGAATTTTGTTTTTTTTTTGTGCTTTCCATGTGTCTTTATTCTTCTATTTTTAAGTAAAAGGACACCAATGTTTAAACCGAGGCCCAACAATCCCTAATCCCTAATCCAACATGACGTGAAAACCGGACGCCTTTTATGCAGCACAACTGCAGCTTATAAAAGCAGTTTGACCTGCACATGTTCATCAGGCTGGATGACAATGGTGCAGCTGGACACATAATCCCTCACAGGCCCTGCTCCTGTTATGTCCCATGCGTTTCGACGATTCGGCGTCTGTTTCTGATGAGGCGGGCATTTTTCACGATACCAGAAATCATGGGGATGAGAGAGAAGTGGTGAGGTCTCCCACACAGGAAGTTCCTAAATGAATTTTCTTTGGCCTCTGCATCGCCTCCAGGGAAACAAAGCCCTTAAAGTGAGCAGCAGGAGAGGAAAGAAAGCCTCCCCGCACACGGAGAGAGCCCTGCACGCGAGTCCTCGGCCGATAATATCCACATGTTATTACATTTGTCCCTTCTGAGCTGGTGTGATGGTTGAGGCTCATTGCTTTCAACTGGATGGTGTGTCCCCCCCCCCCCCCCCCTCCTCTGCGGCAACGCACCGCGGTCCATCCTTTAGATCGCACAGCATCTCCGTTCTACATGCAATCTTTGAGGAAAAAGCTCATTTGAAGCAGCGCCTCGCTCCTATGAACAGGATCTCAACCGCTCGCCATCGTTGTGGCGGCACTGAAAATAGCCCGCCGGTCATGGCGGGAGGACTTTGCGCCACCTTCTACGGTTTTGATCACATTACATGATTTTAAAAAAAGAGAGAAGCTCATCTCCCTTTCGAACCCGACTCTCCATCGGCTAATAAAAGCAGATGGCGTTCACGCAAAGCCGAGGCGCTCCTGGATTTGCTATTATTTCGGCCCGCCTAATTTCCAACAAAGACAAAATGAAACTGAAAACCGGCGCTCTGAGCAGCCGTGCACGTCTAGTAGAAAAGAATATAGAAAGGCGAGCAAATAATGAGGTACAATTTCACTCAGTTGCCATTTTGGGGGGGGGGGGGGGGGGGTTTCATGATCTTTAAATGCTCTACTCCACACAAGTTTAATATGACCTTTTGTAAGGACGATTGAGAAGGAATATTTCATTATAGACACCACTACCTCATAGCTGGAGTCAGAGACCTGGAGCTAAAAGGAGCTCTTCTATTGTCGTTGAAGCTGCGTTCATCAATTCTTGCTGCGACGTCGTTCTTACAAACGAAACGCAATCCTTGTGTCAGAATCAGGTGTGTAAGCCAGGTATGAGTGTTAAAACTCGTAAAAAAGAAACCGAGCTGCTCTTCAGAGCTAGCCTTCCATCAGCTACAGCAAAGCATTTCCATCACAGAATCAAACACACAAGCAGTCGAACGAGAAGCCATTTTCCCACCTAATGCCGCCACTTTCCCATGAAACCTAATTCTAATTCTCGAGAAGAATAAAGTGGACTCACTTTAGCTTGCTGCCCACTTGCTGATTATATATAAGGACGGCAGTAAATCAAACAAATTGTGGTCTAAGTTGTTGCATTGCAGTTGAATATTTCACCTATGAAACCCACATTACACATTTAGAACAGCCAAGGACCAATAAGAGACTTACTTTAGCTCCGTTACTGTCTGGCTACAAGCGAGGCAGTAAATCAGGCGGATTGTGGTCAGACTCAATTTCGAGCTGGGTAGTGTGGCTGCTGGGGCGTACTACAAATCAATTCCAATCATTAAGTGCCTTTACCAAAACCCATTTTATAACTAAATGCTTCACAGAGGACATGAAGGAAATGAACATTATATATTAAAACAGGGGCACAAGTTCAAATCCCAGGCCTCTAATACAGCCTACAGCTAATCCACAAACCCAATAGCGCCTCGGGGACCAGGGTGGACCGTCTTTGAAAAGAGACGGCCCGGCTGTGGGAGGCAGAACGGGCCGCAGCGACTCTCACGCACTGCAGAAAGTCGATTCTCACTCGTGATGGTTTTGTGAGTCATCGGAGCGCGGAGGAGTCCATGAAGTAAACGATCCATTCAAGGAGGGCGCATCAAAAACGTTTCTGTTCAGAATCTGTTTCCAAGAGTGCGTTTATTCCCACAGCATCATTGCATGGAGAATAATGGAACCTAAAAATGAATGAACTTTCTGCCCGCATGATATTAATGTTTTTAAAGTAAAGTATTTTCTTGTCACTTACGTGTCCTTGGTCGTCCAGCTCGTTGTTGGTGAGTTTCAGCTTGTCGAAACTGACCACCTGCCTCATCCAGGTGTCTCCTGAAGCCAGAGAGTCCGGGTGGATGTAGGCCCGCGGCGGAACCGGGGAGTCGGCGTTTCCTGCCACCATCCACTTCGAGCTGTGGTACACGTACCTGCAGAGAAAGACACCGGATGAAGAGCCAGCAACGCAACAAATGTGTCTCTGGTTCTCAGCTGCAGGAAGTGAAGATCAACGATCGGAAAAAAGACGGTTTAAAAGGCCTCATAAGTTTCATTTTCAAAGTGGGAGGTCAATTAAAAGAAAATGAAACGCACATGAGAGGGAATCATTTCACCCTTTAAGTTTCTTCACGGTCAAACGTTTTTTTTAATTTATAAGGCAATTAGATTTCGAGAATGCGGAACGCCTCTGCTTTTCCCCTCACAGCTGGATAACAAAGCAAAAGTGGACATGTTGCCACAACACCAGTTCTAAAAGTCATCTGTTGTGATGTGCTGGAAATTTTGAACAAGAGCAACGTAAAATATTCCATATGCAGTCGCACAATTAAAGCCAGCCATAATATTTGATGATGTTGTGTTTGAGCGCCACACGTTCAACGGGAGAAAGAAAGACAGACAGACAGAAAGACAGACAGACTCTGGCCTCCTTTTAAAAGCCACAAGTCCGCAAACCAAAGAAAATTAAAATAAATGAAAGCCAAAATGAAAACAAAAGAAAGAACGGAGGGACAAGGAGGGAATAAAACAAAAGCGCAGAAAGGAAGGAACAAAGAAAGGGAAAAACAACCCACCCTGGGAAGAGACAGCGAAACAAGATAAAGAGTCAACCGCCGTCACCAATAAAAAGGTAGAGAAAGTGAAAACAAGTGAGATAACGTCCGTGGACGGAAGGAGAGAAGAGGAGCGATAGAGTGGGGCAGAGAAGGAGTGGAGGAGAACGAGTGTGAGGCGCAGCTGTTTGCCTTTAGTTCTGGCCCGGCGCTCGGTTGAAAGTGTTTTATCTGCAGCGTCTCTGCCAAAGTCATCACTCACTCCTGAAACATGGACTCTCATTGCACCAGCCCATCACACACACACACACACACACCATGTGATATAAATAAACCACACACACAAACACACAAGCGTCTGTGGATGAGGGCATACATGTTGGAGGTAACGCTGCGACGCTTCCCGACGGTACTTTTGCTAGAGGTTCTTGGAGCCGCCGGAGCCCAGGAGCCAAGCATTACCCGGAATTAACCCGGCATCATGTCCACGTTTTCCCACGTCTGCTTTCAATTTACAGCAAAGAGGCCAGAACATCACGGGTCGACGTAGAGAGAGACAAACGCCGGGGGCAACGTTCACCATTATGCTTTTTGGCCTCAGATCTGGATTCAAACCCAGAACCTTCTTCTCTGCGCCGTTATCGAACCCACATCGAGTGTTCGCACTGTCGTTGCGTTGGAGCCGGCGCCTGTTCGGGTCCAGAATCAGCATCGACGTTCTGCAAACATCAGCTCACATCAGGGGGGGACGGGGGGGGGACGGGGGCGAGGGGCCCTCTGCACGTTTACTCTGAACCGGACCGGGTGCGCACTGGAACCCAGTTATCGAACCCAAATGGTTTGTGTTAACAGCCTAATATCTAATGCAGCCACGCAACCGAAAGCTTTTACGGGTAATTCTCTCTGTTTGCACCAGACCTCCACCGGGCTGCGCTGCGACCGCGTTGCCGAGACGTCTCAATTAGCCGGTTTGGGTTTGTATCTCGATGGGGGACGTATCGTTTTGGTCATTTCCACAAACGCAGACTGCGCTATAAATAGGCTCGACTCTGATTAACTAAGTCCACCCGGAAAAGGCCTCAGAACCTTCTGGGTGTGAGCCGGTAGTGATGACCTCTGACAAAAGTAGAGGTCGTCCATTCACCAGGATGCTGGATGCTGGGAGGTCGGATGTGAGGCTTTAACGCCACGTTTGCCGCTGCTGGGCTCGTGATCCGATCCAAAGGGCAACGGATTCCTTGCCGACCATTGTCCCGACGCTCCGACCGAGTTTCAGGAAAATCTGTGAGTTTTTTTGTGTCATCCTGCTCACATCCAGGCGGAAACGCTACCGTCCTGTTAATGGGAAACTCCCCTCCACCCCATTTACATCAGGAAACCACTTCCCAGCTGACGGCCACTTATAGGAACCGGTTTGCTGCTGGTGCTTCAGGATCCAACATGAGACCAGGCCACTTTTACCAGATACTCAAAACCCCCACAAACAAGCTAACGCTTAATTAGCTACTCCACATGTTCACTGCACCCTATATTAAGCCCACACTCCACTCTGACCTTTGACCTCAATTTACACGCACTCACACAAAAGCACCGAAGGGTGCCGGGTGTTTCTGTAATTTCCTGTTTGGCACGCCGTTTGGGGTTCTACCCGGCGACGCGGGGGGGGGGGGTGTTGAGGAACGAGGAAACTTTAGCCCCAAACAGGACTCGGGATCTGATTAGCCGCCGCGCTTTCATCTTCCATACATCTGCCATCTGGCACCACACCGTCAGCAAAGAGCAGACTTTATGTGACACTCTTACTGGATGGGGGGGGGGGGGGGCGGGGGGGCGCGGAGGACGGCGTCCTTTTCCCTCTCAGCCGACTCCAAACCGCACGCCTGACAAACCCGGACCGCAGCTCCGACGCCAATACGCTTTCTTCCTCTAGCATCCGAGCAGCTACACCCAAGACTCGTGCACACACACACACACACACACACACACACACACATACACACACGCACACAGGCAGTCGTTTTACGCCTGAATGTGTGTGTCCTCAGCTCGTCACAGGGAATACTGCAACACAGACACACATTCGCACCGTGGCTGTATATTGGGTTGCCGTGCCGACGGAGAGTAAATGTTGCTCTTGAGTTACCGTTCAGGGCCGACTGGTGTGTTTGTGTGTGTGTGTGTGTTACGAGTTTGTGAGAGAAGACCAACAGCTTTGTGCGAGCGCGTTTGTGTGTGCATTCTTGAACGTTTATACTTATGAAGACCAAATGTCCTCACGCCAAAGATAGATGGATGAGATTCTGTCCGTCCTCGCTGCCACCCGGAGCCACTTTCAGATTGGGATTAGCGTTTATGGGATTAGAATAAAGGATAAAGATGATTGCGTTCCGGGGTCAAGGGTCGGATGGCGATCCGGTGATTGTGTTTCTATTTCTATGGGGACAGCTTCAGAATGGATTAGATTTAGGTTCACAAACTGGGATTGTTGCTATGGCTACCAGAATCAGATCTGGGTGAGAAACCGTGGCCGGGTTTGTGTGACGTATGTTGCGTTCAGTTTTCTGTAGCATTAAGCAAAATGTACCCACTAAGACTTTTTTACTTTTTCTGGCTCTGCCTTCAGGGAGTGTGTGTGTGTGTGTGTGTGTGTGTGTGTGTGTGTGTGTGTGTGTGTGTGTGTGTGTGTGTGTG
Source organism: Brachionichthys hirsutus (assembly GCF_040956055.1). Lineage (NCBI taxonomy): Eukaryota > Metazoa > Chordata > Actinopteri > Lophiiformes > Brachionichthyidae > Brachionichthys > Brachionichthys hirsutus. The sequence continues at coordinate 11,949,108 of NC_090908.1, read as the reverse complement.
CAGCGCTCCCAGCTACAGGAATGAGCCACATTTGAGGAGCCAGACAGCTCAGCGTTCAGCGGCTCGAGCTCGGAGCGATCCAAACGACTGTCCACATAAAAGGCTGGTAATAAATGGAGATTTAATGAGTGTGGTGCCAATGAGACGTTCCTAAAGAGGGCCAGGGAGCCCAAGCAAAGCAAGCCGATTCCAATAAAGACCGTATTTCCAGACCCCAAAAAGTCCCAGAGCCGAGGTGAGACACACCAGTGACAGGCCTCCGCTCGGCTTGCAACAGCCTGCGATAAATTCCCCAACCAGGAAGAAAATCCGATTTCATTTTACAAGACCTTCTGACCTCTGAAATCCCCCGTGATGTCGGGATCGGCTGGCGGGAGAGCAGGGAGAGGCGGCAGGGCAGAACGTCTGCCGCACTGAGGCGGAGGACTTCCCATGAATAAGCAGCGATATGAAATGAAGCGTGCGAGAAGAGGATCAGAGCAAAGAGACGCTTTATTTACCTTCATTGCTTTCCTGCAGGCTTTCATTTCATCCCCACGAAACCGTTTTTCCTATAAGGAAATCTGACTTTTTCCAATTTGCTCTGAAATGTCAGGATTTTATTGATGCATCATTCTAGATTGTTCCTAATTAGCATTTTTATTATTTCTTAATGCAAGGAAATGAAGAGTCACTGTATAAAGACTTTATTATATTTCAAGTAAAACTTTATAACGTGCTCACTGACAGCGGATCTTTGTGTTTGGATTTTTCCGATCGATAGTTCAGGTGTTCTATATTTAGCATGTTCCGTTTGTTTGTTTCTTTTGATGAATTTTAATGCATCTCAAAACGATAAGAGCCTCTAGAAGACGAGACACAACCACATCATCATCATCATCATCATCATCAATCAAGGTTAGAAAGAAGAAACCCGTTTCAGCTTTGACGGTCCGCAGCTTTTTGTGACACGTCGGAAATTTCCTTTCCATCCAGATCCCCCCCCCCCCCCCCACACACACACACACACATTTCCATCATTAGATCCGAATGTTGAGATTTATCCCATTTGCAGGCGGCCTCTGGCTGCGCTGCTCGGGCCGATGGGATGATGAATACATTTCAATCTCCCCTCTCTGGCTCCGACTTCAGGGACCAATACTGCGGGCCAGAATATCAGTCTTATTGCATAGCCAGAGAGATCCATCACAGGCGAGCCGAGGCCTCCGAGCACATGCACGCTTTAATCACACTCACTTCACCGACGCAAATCGTGGCAGTCGATACTTTTCCCCTGCTTTGCCAAGAAGAAGACACCTCTCGTGGAAGTTAGGAGAAATCTGACCAAAGGAAAGAGGCTGGAATATCTTTGTTCGCTCCAACTGCTGTGAATCCGGCATGAAGGACGGCGTCTGGATGAGGAGAGCCTAACTAGGTCAATTTGTTTAAATGCTCGATCGGATAGCGCCGGCTGCAGCAGCAGCAGCAGCAGCGGCGCATGCAGATGCAGCTGCAGATGCAGCTGTGCGTGTGCATACTATGCACAGCTGCGGGTTTTCAGAAGGCCGCTGTTGTCAGGCAGAGGCTGCTCTTTGACGCCGGTGCGCACCACATGTGCGTTTTGACAGTTATAAAGTTACTCGGCGTGTTCAAATCGATCATCGTGGGAGCGCAGGCATTCACGAGGAATGCCGTCAGTTTGGTTCAGCAGCCGTTTGACGGGATGCATTTCTGCCTTTGAACCGCATTCACAGAGAGGGAGCTCCGGCCATGTGTCGGCGTTCACCCGTTTTTGGGGACCGTACCTGTATCGTTTGTTGTCCACCGGCACGATGTCCATGGCGATGTAGTACTGCTGGTGGGGGTCCAGGCCGGCTATTTTCACTCGCATGGCAGGAAACATCCTCCTGAGAGGACAGAGACGGATGAATGTGATGCAGAAAATGTTCATTTCTGCATCTTCTGTTAAAATTAGGCTGGAATAAAAAAAATAAAAAAGTTATAATAATGCTGAACATTCCAGTATTTTTTTTTTACACTACGCTTTTGAACGACGCAACACTGAAAATATCTGTCTGCTGTTTTATATCATGTCACTCTATAAAAATGCAATCCTAAATTTATCTCCAACCCAACGGCCAAAATAATTCAGCATAGTGGAATTAAAACGAGCTGGGAGCTTCGCTCTGAGGAGCAGACTTGATCAGGATTCAGATTCCGATCGGAACAACACAGTTCACGCCTTTTTTAAAATTTAGTTTCTATAGAATAAAAACAAATACAAACTGAATCGTTTGAGAAAGTTGTCAGTAAATACCTTTAAAGCTGCTAAAGTCTCCTTTTTATAATTTGTTTGTCCCATTGATGGTGGTCTTATATGTGACCTTTGACCTTTAGAGACCTTTGGATCATTTGGAGATTTATTTCTGAAGGCATGTCCTCAAAATACTTTCACTGTGCTAGAATAATCATTTATGGCCTATAAACTTATTATCCTTGAAATATTTTTAGCAGAGAGCTCCTCCCATGTTGAGCCTTAAACTCCTGCAACCCTCATGACAAGTAAAGTAAAAAAAAAAAAAAAGACATTTCAACTTAATTCTTTGTTTTGCACTTCAAACACTTCCCTTTTCATTTCAAGCTCGTAAATCCGGTTTGAGAGGGCCGCTCTCCTGCAGTCTGGATTTATGGATTCATTATGAAGGCCGTGAAGGACGCACGGTGCGCCTTCACCTCGCGTCAGGCGCCGTGAAGGACGCACGGTGCGCCTTCACCTCGCGTCAGGCGCCGACTGTCTGATGAGTGAGTTGGAAGACAATTCTTAAAAAACCAAATCTGTTCCAAACGGAGGAAAACGATATTTGATGCGTCGGTGTGACGTCAGAACAGAGAAGCTGGAACAACGGTTCGTTATAGAAATATGAATATCTGCTACAAAATGATTTATTCTATTAACTCAAATCTGTTTTATTTTAAATTAACCATTTACGCAGATTAATAAAACCCTTCTTCCACTCACTGATAAGCAGAAATAAATTATTTCTTATTAACCCTGCAGGAAATGATGGATTCGACTTTAAGAAAAAAATATATATCAAATGTCAAGATCGTGAATTAAATTGAAGAAATAAAAACTCAGATTAAATCCGCTCGTCGCTCGGCGGCACCGCGCTGCGCTGCGCCGTGTCACGAAAGCACCCCAGAGCTCGGAACCGCGCGTGTGTGCGTGTGTGCGTGTGTGCGTGTGAGCTAAAATATTTTTTATGTTAATTTTGCAGCTCATAACGGACATAATAATAATAAAATAATAATTCTGACATCGCTAAAGATGAAAACGTGCATGTGTTTGTTTCCACGCGTAAAAAGGTTGGCCTGCGCGCCTGAATGGCGTCACAGATCCGTCCGGTCGCCCCGCGTCCGGCCTACCTGCCCGCCTTGGTGATGATCATCTCCGTGCCAATGTCGTGGAAGCGCTTCCACAGATCCGCGCACTGAAGCTCCACCTGGATCTCCTCCATGGAGGCCGGGGGCGACGGTTCGCAGGGGCCGGGGGCCAGGTCGCCAGGTGAGCCGAAGGAACACGACGTCCTTTCGGCCAGGCCCTCTCCGTCGGAGCCGGGACTCGCCTCGGAGTCTGAGGGGGAAATGAACAGAACGGTGAGAAGGCAGCTCTGAAACGGCGGAATTAAGAGGATCACGCAGGAAACTTGGCTCCGGGAGGAGGCGCAGTCCGGCCCGACTCCAAGTCACCTGCAGTCTGCGGCCTGTGGGGGGGGGGGGATCGGGTCTGGCGCCCTGGCGCAGCTCGTCACGGAGTTTTGGGATTAAGTCGAAAGCAGAATAAATGCAGCGTGGCGCTTTGAGAAGCAATTTATATAGAATATATATTAAATCCCGAATGACGGGAAGCGTTCCGCAAAGACTCCGTTTCCTAACGTCCCTTCCAGACCAAGCGCGGGGCGGCAAAGCCACCAATCAGAGCAGCGCGTTAGAACGTTAAGCCTCCACCCGGAACCCGATCCAGAACTACAGAGACCGAGTCCAGAACCCAACCGGGATGACCTCAGTCTCCTTTACATTTAAGCCAACAGCCAATCCGCCTGTAGGCGCAGCTGGGGGGTAAGATAACACCAAGCGAGAGAGTCGTCCCCCCCCCCCCCTCCAGTGACCTCTGTGTGGAGCTCTCAGCAAAATCAGGATTTCCAACATGCATTTATCCGAAATCCAGAATTTATTTTAAAAACGGAAAATTGCTTTTTTTGCTATAACAAAAAAAAAAACACTTTCAATTTTAAATATTTCCCCTTGAATAAATATTATTACAGCACCCTTTAAATGTGTGTTCCTTTCTTTATTGACTGAATTATGGGGGGGGGGGGGGGGGGGGGCGACGACTCTCTCGCTTGGTGTTATGCAAATGAGGATCTGAGAGACTGGACAGCATCCCAGCTTTGAGCTATTCACACACACACACACGCACGGCCTCCTCCTCATTTCACACTCAGCAGCCATGAACAAATAATCATTTCAAAATGTGACATTTTATTTACTCTACAGAGGAGATAAATGATAAATGGTTTTCCTCAGGACCTGAATTCAGTGTGAATATTTGCATCTGAAGCCTTCAGAGGAAACAGACACGTTCCAGAGAGCAAAAGCAAAAAGAGGAGGGCGAAGCCTCCACCTGGACGCCCTGTCATCGGGCTGAAGGACCTGTCTACACACACACACATACACACACACACACACACATACACACGCAAATCAGTCCGAAGTAAGCTGAAGAAATGCGTTTTATATACGTTAGCGTGTTTACACGAGGCCTGGTGATGCACATTTTATTACAAGATAAGTTTATTTTTTTTTAACGTGAATGAATTAAAAGAAACAGGTGAGATTCACTGATGTGCAAAAATGTGCCTCCTTCGAGGCTACACATGCAACTCTCACACACAGTATAGTGCCAGGGCCTGAAGCTTGTGGTTGACCCCCCCGACCATGTCTGGCCTCATTAATGTTATGAGATCAATCCACAAACGCGTTAAATAAAAGAAGCTGTGAATGAATTTAGAAACTAATTTTATATTGTCGATTACCTAAATATGTTCTTTCTGTATTTAATAGGATATCTTTTTTTATATAATGCTGTGGCAGCCGGCAGAAATATTACAACATATTTTAATTAAAAAACATCTTTAACAAAGTTTGACCGCTTAAATCTAAAGTCAAGCTTGCAGAACTTTATTTTGTTGCAGAAAGTTTCCAAATATTTAAATATGTGACGCTAAAATGGTGATAAAAATGCACTGTATTTAATTTAAATAATTTTTTTGAAATTTAAAGTGTAGCATTAATTCAAAATACAGAATGAGGCAAAATATTGTTTGTACTTTACAGATTCTAAAAGCAGAATTCAAGCTGATTATCAGAAGTTAGGGGTTTATCTGATGACTGCTATAAAACCAATAAATGACCTTTTATGGAATCTATTAATCTTTTTAGAATGCGAAGGAACGATGAGAATGAAAAATGAGAGCACCTGTTTCCATACTGATTCATTTTCAAAGACGAGAGAAGCAGCAAAAGTTTGTCAAACTGCGCGCGTAAAATCAGCAGAGAAACTTCCTCTGAGAAAAAACCGAATTACTGATCTACAGTAATCCAGATAAATTGCTATTAACGTATATGACTGGCGAGAAATCAAGTGTTTATGTGGATTAATTACATGCGTAATCTGTGCGTAAAAGCGCAAAGTGACACCTTGTAAATCATAGAGTTTGGGTCTTTGATAAATGACATTAAATCTTAAATTAGATGTAGCTCTACGTCGAATAGTAAATAATACGGAGAGGCGGTTGGTCGAGCTGACCCGTCCAGCTCTAAACGCAAGCCGGGGTCGGATCCGGTGCGTTTCTGGGTCCCGTCCTTGTGTTTGAGGCTAATAAACGTGTTATACGACCAACCGGCTTCCAGCCTGGAGTTGAGTAAAAATAAAATCACTCTGTTAAGGGTTCCTCTCAAAACCACATAATCTGACCACAGAGACTCGCTGTTCTTGCCGCCCGACTCCCCGAAGCGGGGGCTTTAGGGGCTCGAGAAGGACCTGCGGAACCTGCCAGGAACCCGCTAATGAGTTGGACCGAGGGGGGGGGGGGGGGGGGGGGGGGGGGGACAGGGAACTGGGCGATTCATTCATTTAACCTCTAATCCTAAAATTCCACGTAAAAAACCTTCGACATGGTGAACAGAAAAACTGTTTGTGACAAAGGAAGAGAAAAAAAAGAAAGGTTGTTAAATAACTTTAATGATCCCAGTCTTTAGTTTTGTAGATTAGCGTTGGCCTTTTAAAACCAGCCTCTCACCGCTGAGAGGCAGCTCGACACCCAGACATCAGCAGCAGCAACAATCCTCCCCTGGGAGCCGCGCGTAAAGGCGCTGCGTCAGGTCAGCGGCCTTCGGAGGAAAGCCTTATTTCAGCTCGTGTCTGCACTAATACTAGGATTTAATGTCATTCACACACAACACAATTTTATATTGCAACCAAATTCAAATTCAGTGATTAAAAAAAAAAAAAAGACGCAATGGAGCTACAAAAACTTCATTTTCCCCCGATAGGCGAGAAAATTAAATTGTGCCACTGTTTAGAAGGAATTACTCTTAAACTTTGAACAAAATTAAATGGCGGTTTAAAATGAGCTTCTTGTGGCGCAGCTCGTTGATTTATAACAGGAGTTTAAAATGTCTCAGACCAGAACAGGATGAAGTCACGTCAGGACAGATAAAGGAAATCCTCCAGGATTACAGTTCGTCTTGTGACCTCTAAAGCAGCCGCCGTGGAACACGCCTGCTTTCACATGTATAAAAATATAAAATACAATAAAATAAAATAATCACTGGATACCCAAGATCTGATATTGGCGCACCTTATCTGATGTTTATATTAAAGAAATAAAAAAATTCTAATTGCTTAAAGGATCAAATGTAAATTTGAACTCAATAAAACTTCTCCTCAATCCCTCGTTTCTCATGTTGTAAATAAATCCGCATTTTATTCCATTTCACTTGTTCTCTTTGTTTTTACGCGACATTCACGCGGAGTTTTTTCGTCTTTAAACCAACTTTGAACGTTTTTTTAAAAAATAAATAGATATTGGGTTCCCGACGCGGGGTGGAAGCCCATCGCTAAGTTACTTGCGATTCCTTCATTCAAAATGTTAGAAAGATGTTTCCCCTCTGAGAATAAGACGCACCAGACCCTTCACGCCGCGCCAGGGAACCTTCTTGCGTCACGCCCGGGCCTCGCTGCAGGCCTGCGGGGCCACAAACACAACTCTGCGTCCTACTCCGGACACCAGATCGGATCTTTCATGCGCAGGCCTGAAGGCTTCGGGTTCTTAAGATGCGCATATAAACAGTGAAACTATTTTTTAGTGTGTGCGCAGCAGATCGGGATCATCCAACGAGCATCTCTCGTTGGATTTAAAACACTCCAGGTTGCGACGCGAGGCCGGCCGTGACATAGCGGTGTGGTGCACGTCTGCGCACTGACCCGGGTCCATATCCAGACAGTGCGCCGGATCCTCTCCCTCCGTGGCGAGGCTCTCCATGGACAACTCCAGCTCCTTCTCCTCCCAGCCCCGGAGCTTCCTCTTCTTGTTGGAGCCGATCAGGGCTTCCACGGAAAAAGCGTGGGCTCGAGAGCTCAGAGCTGCGGCAGATCGCCTCCTCTCACTCATTTCTCTCAAATCCACCCGACGGGGTGGGGGAGGGGGACGCGGCGAAAGCCCGTCTCCGTCCGTCCAACGCAGGCAATCGAAACAGCAGCAAAAAAAAAAAAAAAACCGTCAATACAGCCGGACGCAAACTCACCGAGTGTCCAAAGTAATCCCAACTGAGACTAGAAACGCTGCGGGGAACTTTTGGAGGCAGCCCGGTTCATCTCGGCTGCGCGTTTGGATGCGTCTCTCCGCGTCTTTCTTTTTCTCTTTCTGTCCCTCAACTTCTCTCTGATTGATACTCACTCCTGGAGGAGTGTTTTTTTTCTCCAGGCGCAAGGGGCGGCCCACGTGACCGCTGTCAAACCCCGCGCATCCAATGAGAAGTAAGGAAATACGGCGAAAAGAAAGCGTCTCGTCCAATGAAAGCGGAGACGCGCGCCCAGACGCGCGGTCGCGTCATCCCGACAGCAAAAAGCCGAATAAAATGACTCCAGAATTCATCCTATATGGAAGAAATACATTCATTCTTTATTTATGTGTCGTTATATTTAATATTCATTCGGATTAAAGAATAAAATGCAGGAAAAAAATCTGTCAAAACGTTTTAAATGACGTCACTGGTCCTGGTTTTAGAGCACCCGCAGGTCTCTGAAGGTCTGTCATCCAGGTTTGGGACAGTCCTCCTCGGCCTCCTGAACGTCTCCTAGTCATCTTGACGCAGTCTTTTGGAGGAGGATTGGAGGAAAACGTCACATTCCAGCTTGATTTTGTCCCCCAAATGCTAAAGACCCGACAGTGCCGGGGCGGGACAGGTGGACTGACCTCGGGGCTGCGTTGTCCGACACTCAGGGGAACGCAAAGATTAGAAAGAGAGGACGGAGCAGCGGGACGGGCCTCCAGCGACAACAACCAACCTGTCATCAATTTATTATATTAGTCTGTTTTAGTTTTATATTTAACGATCAGATATTAGTCAGGAAATGAATTAAAGATTAAAAAAAATCACGCAGTAAAATGTCCCTAAAATAATAAATAAACAAGCTCAACAATATTAATTATTCAATAAAAGAATAAAAATAACGAAAGTGTCTAAAAAATTGGAAAAAATATTGTCTTTATTATTATGTTAGGAAAATAAATAAAATATATCTGCCGTAAATGTGAAGAATAACTTCCAATGAAAAATACATTTCGTTTTGTTTATAATTATTGCTAAATATTCATATAAAAAAATTCTGGTAACGAATTTGATCATGGACCCGATAACAGCAACAACAATAACAACAACAACATTTCACTATCTGCAGGCCCGACGCGGAGGAATCTGCAGCACATTTTCCACCAGTGACAAAACGAAGGGATGAGAAGTGAGTGGCGGAGGATGTTCCTGATGGGGGGTCAGTCAGAGGAGGAGAGGCGGCTTTTCACGCCGAGAAGGCATCGCTTCGTCCTGCAGCACATTTTCAAATGCCACCGCTGATCAAACGAATTACCGGCAGACAAAATACAGCTAAGAATATAAAATATGTTAAACTTTAGAAGTCACTTATGTATTTATTGCGTTTTTAATATTTATGAAAGCCTTGCTTACACATAAATTAATACGAATATTCATGAATGGAAACATTCATGAAAGGAACTTTTTCTAACAAGAAAAAAAAAAGTACAAATTAAGGCAAAACTTTTAAACCGTTTAATTATAAAAATGTGTGTCAAGGTGATTTTACTAATTACCGACAGGCTGGAGAAGCAGAAATTAATTAACGTGACTGTTTTCTTTAAATTAGACTATTTAACTATAATCGAGTTTCAAAATATATATTTATAAATACTCACGTTTGGAGTGATTTTTTGTGGGCTAATGTTAACGTGAGACATTTTGAATACTGAATATTTATGTTTATGCTCTTAAATTTACAAAAATCCCACTTTAGTCATAAACCATAAACCTGCCTGAACAATATTTAATTTGATGTTTTCACCGCACGCAGCAGACAGACAGACAGACAGACATGCGCGCTGCGGAAACGGACAAACCTGAATCTAATTTTCAATTAGCGCGTTTTTGACCCCGCGTGACCCCGAAGATAAAAGCCCGCAGCTAGAAGCAAAGCGACCGAACCGCCAGCAGCGCTCCGGTTGTTGCGCCCCCCCACCCGGAGGAGCAGCTGCAGGAGCCGCGGCCCTGCAGGGAAGGGCCGAGGTCCGCGTCGGGCCCGGCCGTCCGTCCCTCCGTCCGTTGGGTCCGGAACGAGAGCGCGGCTGGTGGGTTACATATTTAATTAAAAATGACATGGAATTAAAACCAAGAGAGACGACTGTTATTTCAAATCACAACTTTTATATATATAAAAAAAACCAATGCGTGACAAAGCGGGGCTGATGTGTGCAGAATATTGGGAATAAATTATTTTATAATTATATTTTAAACATTTATATATAAACGTTTTTAGAAATGGGATGGATTTTTAAATCAAGACTTAGTTTAATTAGTTAAATTTAGAGTTCAGCAGTGCCGTAAAACGCAGCTCCAAGTTGTCAATTTAAAAGAAAATTAAATTCACTGCGTGCATTTGTTTTTAAAAATTCTGTAATTGGAAAAGACGAATTAAACATTTTAATCCTGGGATATTCAACAATCCCACCGCATTCACTGATCCTGCAGAAGGACCTCTCAGTGGTTTGTGAGTTACCGTCTGGATACGGTTCCATCCATCTGATCAACTGCAGGTTATCCATTATCTCAGGTATCGATATATTGGGGGCAGCGCCGTGTGTTTAATTCTGGGGGCAGAGAAGGTGCGATGCAGAGTGAGTGAGAGCTGCAGCGGCAGGAGGCGAGTGCATGGGCCCGAGGAAGAACGGAAGATGGAGGAGAGAACTTAAAGGAATAGTCGGTTGGGAGGAATTTATTTGTGTAATCCATAATTATTGTCATTGAAATTTCCTCAGCAGAGCCCCACCCGCTGGCGGACCTCTCTGAGGACCGGTGCAGCCAGTTCCCGGGCTCTGCGGGTCCCCCGGGCCAGGACCCCCTCCAGGTGAGCAGGGTCCAGCCTCAGCCGGTTGATCTCCTCTCTGATGGGCGTCAGCCTCCGGATCACCGCCTCGCTCACGAGCTTCTTGTACACGCCCGTGTCCAACCCCCTGGCCCGGGAGACCGCCTCCTCCACGCCAATCCTCGCCGCGGCAGCGTGGATCGTCACCAGGTTGGACACGCCCGGCCGCGTCTCGGGGTCAAAGGTGACCTCGGAGGTGAGGTCAGTGACGGCGCGGCGGACCTTGAGGGCGATGTCGTCAGGAGAGTCGGCGATGCTGATGGTCGCCATCGCCTGGGAGTCGGATTTAGACATTTTGGAGGAAGGGTCTCGTAGGGACTTGATCTTTCGCGTGGAGCCTGCGGAAGAAAATCAGAGCGAGAAATCAGGCGTTTGAAGAAGTCGACACGTCTTTAAAAAAGAAAATGTCTCTTGGGATGAAGCACAGCGGCAGGATGAGGAGTGGAGAGCGATAGCTGAAATGAAACGTTTGACTACAACAACATACACCAATCAGAGGGAAGCAGGATAACGTATTTGGCCTGCAAGGCTAAACCAGGGGCAAAAAAAATAAATGAATCCCAACGTAAACAGACGAGCGTTTTGATCAGCGGTGAGCTGTTCTCTGGGCTCGAGTAATCGAGTAAATCTAACGGGAAATACTACGAGAGAAAAGTGTCTCCTTCAGACCAGCGCTAGAAATATAGAAATATGATTCCAGTCACTTCCTGGTGAGTTTTTCAGAATAAACCGTGATGTTTTAAAACATCACGATGCATTGAGTCGACTCTGACGTTCTTTTCACTGCAGCTTGAGCTGATCTAAAGTCAGATTGGGATGATTTACAGCAGCAGCCAGGAGTTAAGGGATGGATCCAGGGTCACACTGCGGGATTAGAGTTTCAGAACTTCCGCCTCGTTGGTGTCGGCGCATGAAGGCCTCGCCTCCCAGCGTGCAGCGATGCATCCGGTCCACGTGCCGCAGCGTGATAACCCCCCCCCCTCGAGACATTCCTTACATCCGCTGAATTAAAAAGGCTTCGGTTGGGTTTCAAAGGGAAGGTGGTGCAACGCCAAAAGATGAGAAGTAAGGATGGAATGCCTAGCTTTTGCCCCCCCCCCCCCCCCCAAACACACACACACGGAAGTAATTCTAAAATCAAATCTAAAATCAAAGCTGCACACATGACTGACTCCATTTTGATCTATTATGATTCTAATGATGATGGAGGATGAAACTGAGATCTCTGAAAATGTTGGCCAAGTGTGAGTATGTGTGTGTGTGTGTGTGTGCGTGTGTGTGTTTTGAATAATTTCAAAATAAAACCAGAATAGTTTTCTGTCAGATGGTTCGAAATGTCCCTGACTTTTAGCGGTAGCGGGTGTTTGTTCGTTTTTCTGTGTGGCCCAGCGATGCACTGGCGACTCGTCCGGGGTGTACCCTGCCTCTCGCCCACAGTCGGCCGGGACAGGATCCGAGAACGGCCGCGACTCGCCAAGCAGATAAAACGGCTGCAGACGAGACGAACGAGGTCGACTACAAGAAAATGGACGGATGGAAACTGGAGACATTTAATGAGGATGTAAATCAAATCCAGCAATCAAACGTGTGTGTCTGTATGTGTGTGTGTGTGCGTGCGTGCGTGTTCTTACCGAGTAGGGCGGCGGGTTCTGGGAACAGGAACCCGAAGCGGCCGTTGAAGATCCGAGCGAGATCCTGAGCCAGCTCGAGATGCTGGATCTGATCCTCTCCGACCGGGACGTGAGTGGACCTGAGTTTAAAATGTCTATAATCAATACCGGACGGTTTAATTCATTGTCTGGCGCGAACACACAACGATCAATCTGCTGCTCAGCAGGATGGCCACGCATGTGCCTGCTCTAAAAAACAAAACAAAAAAAAAACGTGCAATCTATAAAGACGTACCGAGTATTTTTTTTACTGCTTCATCCGACCCAAAGCAAAACAACTTCCTGTGAAGCGAAGTGTTCCATGTTTGAGTTACACATTCGTTCATTTATTTTCCTCACGCTTTTCCGCCCTGCTGTTCATGGGAGGCGCTGGAGCCAATCCCGGCTTGCTACGGGCAGAGGCGGGGCCACACGGCATTGATTTACTATAATAAACCCAAAGCAGATTCGAAGCTAAACACCGACACGGTCATGTTCACGATAACGAACGCACACACTCACTTGTAGAGGAGAATATCGGCGGCCTGCAGGACAGGATACGTGTAGAGACCGACGCTGCCTTCGTTCTTCAGCTTGCTCTTCATCTGGGCAAAAATAAAACAGACAAACAGGAAGGAAGGGAGAATAAACGCCGGCAGGCAAAGGGGAAGAATCCGGCTCGTCTTTCAACCAGAAAAAGACACGACCCGTCTCGTAGGACGGGTTCCACCGCCGCGTTAGAGATCAAATAAACGGATAAACGTACAACATGTGGACGTGAATGCAGCTGCGATTTGAAGAAATGATTGGTCGGTGGAATCGACGATCAATAATGCAGGTTGGATAAAAGGCCTTCAAACAGGAATCTTAACTGGCGACTACTAAAAAAAGAACTCAAGCGTCGACATGGAAACGATTAAAGCGGTGAGATTCTGAACCAGAGAGGAAACGAGATGAGATGCAATGAGAATAATAATAAAAAAAAAATCAAAACACAAGCGAACGACCAGAAAAAAGGCAATCATCATTTTCACAGCTTGCTAGCCGGACGTTGAGGCCAAGTTCTCTGTTCGCGTTCATCTCCAGATGATGCTTAACTGCGAACAGGTCGGTCGTAATGAGAAGCAGGGGGTGGGGGTGGGGGGCAGAGCGAGTTCTCAATAGACTCGAGAACCTCCGCGGAGCTGCTAGAGCGAGGGACTCGAGGAATTTAGGCCGATGCCACAGCTGGCCAACAGGGGGCGAGCAAGCTGGACTCCATGTTAATGGAGCGATGGAAGCTAAACCTCTAGCAAAGAGCAGCCGTTCGTGAAACATGTGCGGCCTAAAAGAGCTCAAATGTCCGACCTTCCACTGCGGCAGGTGTCGGAGGCGGGGCATGCTGGTCAGGCAGCCGAGGATCCAGGAGAGTTCGGCGTGCTCCGATACCTGCAGGGTCAAAAAACAAACAAACAGGTGGACTGAAGTAAATGGTGACACCTGCTGGTATTCCACTGGACACTGCAGGCGTACTGGACGCATGTTTAATGTGTGTAACGCGAGGCCAACGGAACCACCTGGGACTGCTGGAAGAGAATCGCCCTCTCCGGGTCGACGCCACAGGCCAGCAGGCTGGCCACCGCGTCCAGGATGTTGCCTCTGAGCCGGGCCGGGTCCTGAGGCTGGGTGATGGCGTGCAGGTCCACAATGCCGTAGAGCACCGAAGGATACTGGTCTTGCAGGGCCACCCAGTTCTCGAGCGCGCCCAGGTAGTTGCCCAGGTGGGGCACCCCGGTTGGCTGGATCCCAGAGAAAACACGTCTACCTGCCGGAGGCTCCTGGGAACAAAAAAAAAGGGGGGGGGGGGGGGGGGGGTCAATCCTCTCCATTTCAGATTGAACTTCATTTATTCAACGCTGACGGTGATGTAAAAGATAGACGACGCGTTCGGAGGATTTCGCTTCCAGTTGCTAACCGTCGAGTCCATCGCCTCTGATCGGACCAACCGTTCAGAGAGCCGACTCGCGATTGGATCGTGGCTAAGTTTGCTCCGGAGAAATCGCCTCCCCCCCCCCCCCCCCCCACCGCTGAGAAACCGGCTAGCTGGGCTACATCACATTCAAGCTGACAGCCCAGCTGCTCTCCCCCCCCACCGGTGTGGACCACAGCCTCTGCATCTCTTCGCCCCGAGGGATCGAATAGCAACTGTTCCTAGGTCAGCCTTGTGCACGGTCTCCATCTACCGGCCCGAGGGAGCCGGCCGCCGGCCCGGCAAGGGAGAAGCAGGAAGGAACTGGGCGCTTATGTCGTTACCGACTGGGTAATTGCGCTGGAGTGCCATTGATGCTCTTAAGAGGTGTCAGGATTGATTTGGGGGGGATGACCCCCCCCACCCCCCACCCTACCCCCGAGTCTGGCTCATGTGTGTTCTCACCTCAAACTGACACGCCAAACGCATGTTCCCCCTCCACTCCGCCCCCCCCCCCCCAGGGGAAGTCATTAGCAATGCAGACATGGTAATAGCGTAACCCGAGCCAATCGCGTATCAAATGGGAGTCGACGCCGCGGCTAACTAGCCATTGGTTGACGCCACGGTGAAGCCGCGGCATCGCTTCACCGCAATGCCAGCTCCAAATGAAAATGGGAAGTCCTATCCAACCAAAATCAGAAACTCCCAGCCACTCCCCCTTTCAGTGATGTCACAACAGGTGCCCCGGGTTCAACAGCATGATGATGATGATGTCATCACGCCGTTTTCTGTCCCATTTTGAACCGATAGTTGCTCAAATATCCCAGCCTGGATGAAGTGATGCTCCTCGATGCCGAGGCAGGAAACTAAGGAGAATAATCCCGGTCGACAAAAACATGACCCTCACCCAATGGGAGCAGAGCGATGGCGATCAGCATCATGTGCCCCCCCCCCCCCCCCCCCCTCTTTTTCCATCTGTCTCTCGCAGTCCTCTCGGACGCCTGTGGACGACACATCGCAGACGCTGGAAACGCCCGGTTGTTCTTTCCTCATATATTACACCGACAGGCTGTCGTACTACATCGTTGCCAAGGTGACGAAAGCTTTCTTCAGCAACGTCTGACATGTGCTGAACGCATCGCGCCGCACGTGTGCCTGACATTAACGGCAACAAGCTCGGCCAGCCACATGTACCGAAAGGCCGCGTTTTCGCACCTTCGGTACCTTTTCCGGGAAAATGTGTTCACTGGTCTGTGCGTGGATGTGTGTGGTAATCTCCCCCCGGGACGGGGGGGGGGGAGGGTCATGTGAAAACACGTACGTCCACACGTGTCTTAGTCTTTTGCCTACATCAACATCAGCTAAACTGTGAAGGTGTCTTTTCATGAGGGTTTGACAGGCAGGAACAATCGTGGTGGAAAGAAAGCTAAAAAAAAACAAACCGCTAACGTTGGCGCATTCACATCGTTTAAGAACAAATCCTCTTCCTGTGGAATCAACCGGGGTTTCCCCCCACAAAAGAAGTCTTCCAGAACCCTGCTGGACTCCGCTTCATTGCGGGAGCCGAACATCAAGTGTTTGGATTTATCACGCAAGTGGCTGCAAGATACAATTAAATGACATCTTTACCAAAGAATGTGCAACGATGACAAATAGCACAGAGGACCAGATGCACAAGACAGAAATACGCAGACACATTTATTCTTTTATTTGCCAGAGGGCAGTTGTGAAACATGAAAGCGCGGACGCATGCATCGTCTCGGTGCACCGTTTAACTTTCTCTTGTGCATTAAAACAATGTTTAACGGATTCCATCTCGTACGTTTCGATTTGTGATGAACGACTTCGCACCTCGTCGTACCCGAGAACAAGCAGACCTGGAATCCTAATGGGACCTTAATCTCCGAGTCGGGCTGAGTGTAAGGAATGATTTTGCCCATGGAGATGTGCTACGGACAAACTGTGCGAGTCTTCGTTCATCCTGGCGCCCCCCCCAGGCCGAGGCTTTTGTTCTGCATCAGTGCCATTAATCACAGCGGCGTGGTCCAGTTTGGACCTGCAGAACAGAGGATTCCTCTTCTCAGACCCGCCCTGGGTTGCTTTGTTGGGGCTCATACATCATATCAGAGCCTGACGAGTCCCCCCCCCCGACATTCCTCTCACCCAGGGGTTGATGAGCGAGGACGACGATCGCCGCCATTTTACCGTGCCAAATTCAACACATTTCAAACCCACCGCTGGAAGCGTTGCCCGCTGTGAATTACCATCAGCTCTTTGTAGGCCAGGGAGGCGGGGGCGTGCGGGGGGGGGATCCAGTTTTGATCGGAGCTGCACTAAGATCTGCCTACAAAACGCCCTGCAGGACGTCACACACACAAGATCCAGTGTTCCATTTCTGTTCTGGTCGCCCCATGCATCCCATTAACGCCGGCATCACGCTGAAATGCCCCCCCCCCCCCCCAGGATTTGTGTCTCTTGCCCACTCGACCTGTTAACGCCGGCGACCAACAGAGCTGCACGTCGGTGAGGAATCGAGCAGGAAACGGGGTCGATCGTGTCACGCCCCTTTGTCACTTAGCGTGCGTTTGGCCAGCGTGGGAACGCGACTCGGCAGGAAACAAACGCGCACGGGTAAAACACGCAAAGGAGCGAAGACGTGCGGCGACGCACGAAGCGAGAGTCGGGAGAAATAGATAAACGCAAACAAGAGTGGAACTAAAGCCGCTCCAGACTTCTCCTCTCGGAGGGAAAGGCCCGGGAGGAGCGTTTGATGAAATCTGCGGTTGACGTGTGGGACAGGTGAGATTGATGAGGTTCCTCCGAGCTTCATGCTGTGAGGAGAGCAGGGGTACAGGAACAGAACGCTGCAGTGTGGCGGGCCGGGGCTCGGGGGCCGGCTCGGGGGCCCGCTCGCACCGTGGGGTCCCGCCGCTGATTAATGGTACTGGGGGCCCTTCAAAAACAGAACTCCCCGCAGACAAGGCCCGACGGCGCTCCAAAAATAACCACGCAGCAGAGGCGGGCCCCCGGCCTCCAGGCCCGACAGTCTGCAGCTCCTGAACAATCCAGACCTCAATGCTGGGGGGGAGAGGAGTAATGCTAACGCTACCTGAGCTACCTGGGGGGGGGGGAGGGGGGGCAAAACAGGAAGTGAACTCAGACAGTGGTCTGTGGCTCGCGTTGCAGATAATGGCCGATATAAAAACAGCGTTTTTATACGACTACGACAGACCTCATTACACAGAGGGGGACGGCTGAGAATCAGGGGGCTTTTCTGACAGTTGAAAAATAAATAGGGCAGTTAATGAACATCCTCAAAGGGGCGGCCATGTTCCCTCGCTCTCGCCGGCCGCTCCCATGTGGCGCGTGAACACGCTCTAATGGCTTTAGCCGACACCCGAGTAAGTGAATGTTGAGCCGAGGAGAACAGGGAGGCAAATTGGAAGTCACTTCCTCTTTCCTGGAGTCCGGGGTTGACGTGACCGCTATCAGTCAAAGACAGGACCACAGGAAGGAGACGGTGGGGGTGGGGGTGGGGGTGCAGCGCAGGGGAGACAAAACTCCATTCACTGCGTGCAGAAGTAGATGATGGGAATCCTTGTGCATCAAAATGTCAGCAGAAGATTTGTGTTCCAAACGCGTAGGAAAACACTGAGGCTAATTTTCAACTGACAACAACGTGGCACGTCGCAAAAAAACTGCAGGACAGGCCGGCGTTCCAGAGCTCAGCGAGGAGTCAAAGGTCAAACACGGATTATATTCCGCCGCAGCACAATCCACAGAACTACAATGTCTTCAAGGCAAACGGCTGAAAGCAAATGGAATACATCAATCAGACAAACAAGGCGGCATTCCCGACGAGGAAACGAGCACGACATTAACCGAGAGTTTAAAAACCGCGCCGATCCGAGGAGCGTCTGTCAAAGATCACACTTCATCTTTCTATCAGTCCGTCGGGCCTCAGGGAGATTTTAAACACATTTTCCAGAGAACGAACTCCGACAAGTGCGACGCTTGATGTACATCACACCTCCGGGCATTGTTTGCCCCCCCCCCCCCCCCCCCCCGGGCCTCACACTGTGCACTGCAGCCTGAACAACCAGCAACACTGGCTGTAATGAGGTTAACTCATTAGCATCACTGCTGTAATAAAGAACTCCTTTCACTCCGTTTGCTTCTCCGAGGCAGCCTCGCCATGATAGGAAAGGTTTCTACCCCCCCTTCTACTTCTCTGTATTTGTACTCGAAAACGTTCACGTGTCAGTCATTGTTCGAGCTTCATGCATTTTTAAATGTTTTTTATTAAATGTGACCTTGACCTGCCCGGGGTAAAATAGAGTATCGCTCCATCTAAATAAATAAATACATCTATTTTATAAATTACAGGTTCCCCTACAGGCCAGGTTTAACCCAACCTTAACCCAAGGTAGCCAGCTTACCTGCAGCGGAGCGTGTATTGTTTGTATTTTCATATCAATTGGACGTAAAATGTGAACAAATATCGCTCATCTGTATATATTTTATTTTACCATGAAGGTGGGGGAAGACAAGTTCTCAGTCATAAACAGGTTTGTTCATTCATAACCGTGATTTATTAATTTAAACACAGAACTGAGCGGAATAAACTACATTCAACTACATTTCACGCTGTTTCGTAACAAGTACGTTGCTACTGCAGAACAATAAACACACTGACGCTTGTCGCGTGACGTCAGAGGAACTGTAGTCCGGTAGTAACGCTTCCGTTCCTTTTTTATTGTTCGAAATGAGACACGGAAGTTCAAAATGCAGGTAAATATTTTCCTACCTCGTTTCCGGTTCCCGTCCCGGAGCAGAAGAATCTTTTAGGAGGATTAAAACGCTCAATGAATCTGAGGAGACGTTTCAAATTTGTCCGCACGGGGAGCGCCATCTTGGTTTGTGACGTCACACTACGGAAAGGCCGACAGGACAAAAAAAGCGACGGAGACGTTTTGTGAATCGGTGACTGCTGTGTCACATTTATCATTATTTATTCGCACTTTTTTTTTACAAGGTTTCAAACAGAAAATACGCAATAAAATAGGAAATATACATTTTAAATCATTTTAAATTTGACCTCATATTTGCAAAGGATTTTAATGCGATTTTAAATGTGTTTTTATTGCAAATAATGTTGATTTGTTGTTGTTTGTTTGTAAATTATTTCCCCTGTTGAGAGGGTTTTGTTTTCACCATCATCGCCTGCTTTGTTTGTTTGTCGTTAACACATTGTGAAGTTACAGATCACCAGCAATGTACGATAAGATTTATTTTTTTTACAATTTCCATTTATTTTGCACAAAACAACAGATGGATTGTGATGAAACTGAAACAGATGGACGTGAAGCAAGAGATAAAGACTTGGATTCAAGTTGTATTTATTTTTTTCCAAAATCCAAAAGATTTATGGAAGTGTTTTTTTTTTTTTACAATCCACTGCATATATGTCCGTGAATAAAGACTGAAATCATCGCTTAAAGAAAAAAACTGGGTCACGCATATAAAAAAAAACCACATCCTTCTATTTTGCTGACCTATACACCCGCCATCTTTACTGCACTGTGTTGAAAGTCTGAGCCCTGTTCAGCAAGATATGCAAATACACAATCCAGTAGTCTCGAACCGTGTCAGACGATCTTGTCTGAGCTCACTCTGTTAATTGGGTGCTGTTGTGTCTAGCCCAGCGCCCTCCTTAAGAAGTGAGATTTCCCTTGGAGCAGCTGCAGAACTCTTCTATTCCATACCTTCCCTCATTACAGAGTGTGTGGATAACATACGATAAGTGATTATACAACACGCAGGGTCGACTTACCAAATGTTTGCAGGGCATTTTTACCGCTCGTCTTGTTTCTGTACCAAACATCTGCTCCTGATTTTTTTTTTCCCTCCACCTTTTGCATCTGGTTGCATTTGCAGTACAAAATAAAGACTATCATTCCATATTCATTATTATTATTTCCCGAGGCGCTGAGGTTGAGTTCTTTGGTGTGTCTGATTCAGAGAGCTGGGTATGAATGTTCTCTCACGCCTGTAGGAAGGGAAGTGTGTGTGTGTGTGTGTGTGTGTGTGTGTGTGTGTGCACACGCTTATAATGCTCCTGTTTCCTGGCCACCCTAAAGAGTTTGGCCCTTCTGCTCTTCATCCCCTCGTCCTCTTTGTCTGCCTATAAATCAAGATGAGACTTTTCCTTTATGAGAAAAAAGCTTGCCGTAAATAAAAAAGCAGGTCTGCCAACAATGTGGAGTTTTGTGCTAATAAAAAGTTACGTTTATGCCCACTAAATCTTGTATTGCATCATTTAAATAAAAGTTCTTATGAGAATTATAATTATAAGTGTCTTTTGCATCAGTTTTCACCTCAACTTCTCCGTCCTTTTTCATTCGTCCATCGCAGCCAGCAAATTCAGACGTTTTAATATTTGACCAAATGCGATGATTCAGCAGGAACCATAATTCTGTTTTTACATTTTTGCACAATTGTACAATGACTGTAGCTTTCTATAACGGCTGTGCGGTGCCTTTCGTGGTGCTTCTTGAAACCTTTTGAGATATTTTCATCCTGCTTCACTGGGAATTAAAACGTTTAAACTGTCCGTCACTCGAGATGAGGAAACAGAAAGTCAACAGTCGGATCTCCAGAGAGGTGTAAGAGGCGGCCAGGTGACGAGTGAAGACTTAGCGCTTTCATCACGAGGACCATTCATTTTTCTTCTCAATCAGGCTTTCTGCACCTCCTGCCTCGGCTGCTCCTCCACCCTCCCCCCCTCCCTCACCTCCTTATTGATACCTGTCCGTGCTGCGTTCTGCCACACATCCTCCTCCTTGGAATCTGGTGCCGGTGATCCTTTCCCTCGTGTTCCTATCTGGTCCACTTTCTCTTCCTCTCCTTCCTCTCTCCTCTCTCCATGGTCTTCATGATCAGGCACAGATTCAGTTCTTGAATAAACACGCGACATGCAAACGCAGCATCAGTCCAGTCTGAACATGCACTCTAATATTTTCTCACCAGCCACACACAGAGGGGTAACTCTGTGCAGCAGCCCCCCCAGAGATGAGGGGAGACCCTGGTGGTGACAGACACCCCACCTGTCATAATACAGGCAAGGCATGATGGGAAGTTAGGGGGTAGCAGCCAATAACATAATAACCTCAAACCGCATAATTGATTTAAAATGTTATTGAACTTTGTGTGCATAAAGTAATGAGTTAAATACATTATATTATATTATAAGTGATGTATATAAATCTAGTAATCAGCATCCATATTTTAGTGGCTGTAAAGTGTCAGAAGAAGAAATAACCTGACTTCTTCCGGAGTCCAGACCAGTCTGGACTCCGGATGCTGACAGACGTGATGTCCCCTTTGACACCGTGGACATCCAGAGTCCACAGGACGTCCACCACCCAAGTGGATTGATGGATGGATTGATGGACAGATGGACGGCGAGCAGACTGACAAACACACCTTGATAAACAGGCCGAGGCGGCGGCTCAATCGGATGTCATGGTCGGAAGACATGGACGTGCACAGATCGGTGTCCAGCAACGCAGCCGCGTTTGTTCTGTTAAAAACGGCAAATGATTCTGTGGGATCTCCGTGAAGGTGATCGATTTTCCCCTTTCTGTCATTAAATCCTTTTTCTCGTCATTGAACACTTCCAAAACTGATTTGTTCTGGATGAGGAAGAGTCTTTTTGTTTCAGTCGCCACACAACACCGGAATAATCACACAAATAGATTGAAATCACCCGGTACCTTCTTGCTGTGAGGCGACAGCGCTAACCACTACGCCACCGTGCCGTCAAAATAAAAGAAACAAGGTGTGATAAAAAAGAAAAATATGCACACATCATCATAAAAGTCTGTAAATAATGAAAAGCAAATTTGTAATGAAAAGTTAAAATGCTAAATGTTTATAGAATTTTGTTTTTGAGACACAATTAAAGTCGTATTTTATTTTATTCTTCTTGCTGGCGACGTTCCTGATTCCTGTCAATCAGATTCAAATGTGTGTGTGTGTGGGGGGGGGTGTTCCTCAGGGAGGGTGTCTGTGTCAGCACCTTGTCTCATTGGCTGCTGCTGACAGTACAGGAATGTGTGTGTGTGTGTGTGTTGGGGGGGGGGGGGGGGGCAGAGATCAAATATTACTATGATCATAATAAACATACATTCTGTTTATATTGTATAGTTTGTTGTTGTTTACCTGAATGTCTGTTTTATTATTTTTATTCTGCTGGTTGTTTCTTTTGCCCTTTTCTCGTTTCATTATAAATCAATGTAGGGATTAGGGATTGACGAAATACAACCACACCCATCATCAGAGTAATTGAAATGAAGTATTTCCTGATATTTAATGACCTGCGAGTCTAAAGGTCCGTAAATATTCAGGATGTGTCAGAGAGCTTTTCTTTTTTTCTACCTGCCGTTTCCTTCTCTTGTCAGTGTTGGGGTAAAATTCTTCATCTGTTACCCTCCTCCGTTAGAAACTCATCTTTAGCATGAAATAAAAGTCACACAAAAAAAAGCACCCGCACTTGTAATGTAATTTCAATATTTTCTGAAATAGAGGATATATTCATATGCAATATTTGTCATTGGAGCCCACTTCAAAGTCGCTATTAGTCATTTAGTATGATGAAAAAAGTGCAAGTGAAGTGGAACCAGACGTTCTGTGTGTTCCAGGGGTTTCCTCCAGCGAGCCCTCGACCGAGCAAAGGTCTGAGGGAAGTGTCAGAACTGATGAAGACTGCAGAGCTGGCATGCACGTCTGCCGTGTGTATGTGTGTGCGTGTGTGTGAGTGTGTGTGTGTGTGTGTGTGTGTGTGTGTTACCAGTCTCCAAAATAACAAAGGGGAAGAAGGATGAGTGTGTGTAATCAGAGCCAGACCCGCCGATCCATCAATGCCAAGGTGCATCAGAATATGACTGACATCAGCGGAGCGAGACCTTCTCCTGATTCCACCACAGCTGAGACGGCGTCATTAGTCAGCCTGACAAACCCCGTTTATTCACCGTGACATGAAAAATATGTCACATCTCTTTGGATATGAACCCCCCCCCCATCAGCAGCACCAAAGAAACGAGACGTCGTGCAGACGAACTGGGTTTGGACGGCAGTTGTTCCTTGTTTTCTCCCCAGACTGCACCAAATTACAGTCGAGTCTGATGATCAAGATGCAGTCATCCTCTTTCTCTTTCATGAACGGAAATCTGGAGACGCAGATGAAGAAAGCTTTGGTAGAAGAAATTCTGATATGATGCGATGCATGTGTTTCGCCGCTGTGTTCTCGGTCGGGAATTCAAAAATGCTTAAGATATAAATAGAATTGTTTTGCTATTCTTACTGGAGATTTATGCGAGACGTGTTTGCATCACTTTAAACACTTTAATCTTTATTTTACTTTTTATGTACCTGATGTTCTATAATTAATCCAGGGTTGTGCCAGATAGTTGCTATGGCAACTGTATAAGTCATAAAATGAGTCTCAATCTTGAGTTGTATCTTCATCCTGTCCAGGTTTTTGCCATTTCTGTAGTCTCCCAATCATTAATTTAATCATCAGAGATCGTAGATCGATAAATACCTTCACAACATCTAACAAACTGCAAACCACAGCTGATAAAACCTGTCAGCAACAATTTAGCATCCAAAACCCCCGATAAACTAAAATAAATAGTCAACTTCTGTTTGAAAAATAAAGAAAAGAAAATAATTTCATAAAATAAACACGTTTATTTTTTTACTCGGACATACATTATCACTGTAAACTGTAAAAAAGGTGCTGGGAGCAAAAGGCAGAAACTGTCAAGAGCTGAAGCGCTAACAGGAGCCAAAGATTCAGCCTTTCAGAACGCGGCCATGCTTTGGACCCGAGCCGGTTCTGGCGCCGGTCCCTCACCTTCAGATGTTTGCTAACAGAAAGAGAACCTGAAGCAATACATGATCTAATCATTGAAGATACGGGCCAAAATAAACCATGATCTCCAAATGTGGCCCTGCGTGTGTGTGTGTGTGTGTGTGTGTTCTCAGCAGCTACTAAAAAACACCACAACATTATAACACCTAATTTAGTCTCATTTAGAAGCAGGAAAAAGTGAAGGGGAGGTCGATGGCATTTGCTCGGCACACAGATGGGAGACTGTTTTCTGCAGCTTTCAAACGCCGGCTTCAAGAATAAATCTGGTTTTATTTCAGACTTTTTTGGGCTCAAAGTCGAGACATTTGCAGGGAGGAAACTGGTTCGGTTCGGTTTGATGTGTTGGCATCAGTGTTCCGATTATTCCACAGGTCAGTTCATTCTGTTAGCTAGCCCGTTAGCCAGGTTGTAGCTACGACTGGACCTTCGGATCGTTGCTGTTGCAGCACTTTTTCTGACCCAAGATGGTAGAAATCCAGAAAACTAAAGACTTAAGCCTTTAAAGTGCAAAGAAAAAAAAACTTTATGAAAGTTTCATCATTTATCTGGTTGGTGACTTTAGAGTTTCCTATTCAGATACACTCAAAGGGGGCTGAACGCACAGCAGACCATTTTCCATTGAACCCCAAACCGCCGCCATCCCTGCACGCGTCTCTTCTTCCTCGCTTTTCCCCATCCAAACATGCGAGGAAGAGCGAGGCACGGCGATGGCTCACGTGTGAAGTCTGCTTACACGTGTAATAAGATGTGTAATATCGGCCTGGAGGCCTCGTCACCGCTGTCAACGCGTCAGATCATCAGCGTGTGAGAGGGAGGATTGTTTTGCCGAAGTCAAACAGCTGGATCCACCCGTCGTTCCCCCCCCCCCTCAAACCCACTTGTTTTCATTTCTGCTTCAGCCTAACTGCCCTCACGTTCACCGTGGAAAACAGGAAGTGTGCTCTACGAGGCAGCAGCACGTGTGTTCAAGTCCCCGGACGTCCTGGGGATTCCTCATCAAAGTTCGATCCGGATCCAAGCGATAAAACTCCAGATCCAGTGATCGAATTGTAGCGGAAACGGCGCCGATTCAGTTTGGATTTAAAATGCATCAGACCTTAATTAATCGCCGCGTGCCGTCCAGTCACACGATGTGTTAATAATTAAATTCTTTTCCCCAAAATAAGCCGAAATTATATAAATTTAGACACATCCAAGCCTCCACCTGTGCGCCGACATGAGATTGTGTACATGAGCGTTGGCGTCGGGGCATTCATTCCCCTGTTTGTGTGTTTATCCGAGTCAGATGCGTGTCCGCCTGCGTCTTTATGTGTTCGGGCCAACGGGATCCGACCCAGATGGATGTTGATCTAAGTCATAACGGAGCCTCAGCCCCCCTAAAAAACTCCCGTCTCACCCATCGACAGGAGAAGTACAAACAGCCTCTCTCTGCGACCAGGAAGGGCAACAATCAAAGACGTAGAATGATCGAGTTATTTTTGAATCCAACAACCGTCCTCGCGGTTGCATTTGGAAACGATATCGAGACGGATGAAATGCGCTGAGTCGCGCCTCGTTGCTATGAGAGGAGACGCGGCGGCTTCTCTGCAAGACATGTGTACGAGTAAATACACGACTAGGAACAAGACGTTGTGCACAGAGCAACTGAGCAACAATGCACAGGGGAGCCCCGGTGGGGGGGTAACTCCACGGTATGTAGCATCATGCTAACGTCTGATTGTCCCGCCACGTTTCACTCAGATGAGACTTCACATAAAGGATACGGCTGAAGCAAAAAATAAAACAAAGGGGATCCATTTAAATGATTTCAATTCTTGAATATTTCTTATTAGATTGAGAATAAAACATTTAAAGTAAAAATTCATTCCTAATTAAGAATTAACGGGCCGACCGGCAGGTGATCGGCCTTGACCTTTCCGACCTTCCCCAACGCCGCCCTGACATCCATTTCCTCTAATGAGTTTCTCTGCTGCCCTTTTCCAGCCTTCACTTTCCTCTTCTTGGTTTATTCAGCTGCCGTCGGCCTCGGCGACGAGGGATTCACACCCCAACAGTCCGCGGCACACTGCCGAGCCGCCGCTAACCGTCCGACCTCCCGTCCACCCAAGTTAATTATAATTACATTTCCAGCTTCTTCTTCTTCTTCTTCTTTCAGGCCGCTCAATGCAGCTCGCTGTCACTTCATATATTTGCCTGAATCCTGCAGCACTCAATGATTTATCCCCGTCAGGGCGCGATAGCATGAAAAATGTGCTGCAGGAACCGCTGATTATTTTGTTTTAATTGGGGCTTTTCGTAAAGAGAACGGGGGGGGGGGGGGGGGGGCAGATACTTCTCAGCAGTGTTTCCATTTTTATCACCACAAAAACAGGAGGGTGTAGAGCGAGTGGAACACGACAGCGTGGGTCGAGCCAGGACGGAAACACATGCGGGACATTTTTCTGGAGGGGAACAAATGTTTTGCGGTCAGTTTTTGGACCGACTGAGTGACCAGGGAATTTAATGTTGACGCATCAGTTTGGTCTTTGTCAAACGGTTGCACGATTCCAGCTGCAGGATCGCCAGTGGCGCACAATTGCTCTTGCATCGGACTGTACGTTTGTTTATCTGAAAACTGCTCGCACATGTTCTTCTGAAAAACGACGGACATTCACCGAAGTGAGCCCGCAGGACGCTCCATAACCACAGAGACAAATACCTCTTCAATTCCACTCTAGTTCCTTTTAAGTAATCGATATCGGGGTTTTTTTTTTTCATCTCATGCTAATAATGTCCTGCTGCGTGTTTATACATTTTCTTCTACTTGCTAACTCTGCAAGTAGCAAGTATTTCAATAAAAAAATGACTCACAAACCCCCTCCCAAAAAAGAAAAAAGAAAACATAGGAGGGTTGGAAAACATTAAATTCTGAAGCGGGTCCAGATGAAAGGGTGGGCATTTACAAATAGTTGCCTATTTACATATCCAAAAGATAATGGACAACATTTGGTTTGTTTTGGATTTATGCTTTTGACCACTTGAACAAACTTTAGGCCGCTATTCTCTTTTTTTATTGCTGGCAGGGGCTCTTTGAGAGTTTTTTGCTCTCCTGGGGGGAAATATTTGGCTCTTCGGTCGCTGAATGTTCCATCATGATCAGCAGCTAGGTGCTAACTTTGTTTATCTGCTGTCGGAGAAGCTGATTACCAGGTAGAAGGATAAAGAGGTCCGTCTTCAAAAAAAAAAAAAAAAAAAAAAAAACTCTGTAAGAAATCTTTTTAGTCTAATTTGTCCAGGGATCTTAAAAAAATGTGCATCATACATCAAATCTTTCTGGTGAATAGCGGACACCATCCCCGATCTTTTAATGAATACATTTTAATTTCACCCCAGGCCGGTAGTACAAACACACCGGCTCTTACTGTCATTAAAATGGATCAAGCGGACGGAGTGGATGCGAACCTGCAACCCGAACAGGTGCGCGACCCGTGGCGCCGTCTCTCACGAAGAGGCCTCAGCCTCCCGGAGAGATTTTACAGCGCTCATCCTCATCGACCCGGCTGCTCGACTCCGAGGAGAAAAAGACAAGGAAAAACAATTAAGGCTGACGAATGAAGCTAACTATCCGTAAACCACAGCGAGAGCAATAGGTTTAATGAGTCCAGAAGATTGCACCGCGGTTCACGGGTGAACGAAAGGGAGCGAGCCACGCCGATGGAAGCGAAGCTCGCTGATCAGCACATAATGGAAGCCCAGCTTGAGGATTGAATATCATACGGAAAGCCATATGGCGGGAGGTGGGAGCAGAGGCTTTCCTCCAGAGAAGGTGCTTTGGAGTGACACCACATCTGTGCATCAGTAGCGCACTCTTCCACGAAGGGGGACCGGCCTTCTTTGGATTCTGTGCTAATCAAGGCTTGGGTAAGTAAAAAAGAAGAAGAGAAGAGATTCGGGTCATCGAACCAGCAATTGTGAAACAGAGCGACGTAAATAATGTGATCTATTAGTGCCATCTGGAAATGATCGGGCCTTGTTCTCGGCCCCTTCTCTTTGCTATAGGTGAAGGGGATCCGTCGCTGTGTTTATTTGTGCAGCTAAACCTCGTTTTAGTAAAAAAGAGTTCGGGATTTAGGGCCGAGAAGAACAAACGGTGCTGTTAAAGCTGGATTTCTGACGTATCCTGAACAATAATGGATCTACAAGGCCCAAGTCTTTGCCTTTCTCCGCCTCGCAACCCCTTCATTTTGCCAAAAATTGAAACCAGACCCCAAAATATGAGCGCAGCTTCTTCTGCTATGTGTGCAGCGAGAGAACGGGAACCAGATCGGCATTTATCATAGCCTTTAAAACTGAATGGAGAGCGGAGGAGGCAGGAGAGAACTTGCGCTGCCTGTCACTCCCAAACGTTTCCTTTAAACCCCGTCAAAAGTTGATTTCTTTTTCGGTTTTCTCCACAAAATCTGAGCTTCTTGCGAGTTTTTCAAAGCAAATATCAATCAAAGTGTTTGTGATCAGTCATTGTTATTTCCATGGAAGCCCAGAAACCAATCAGGACAAAAGATCAAAGAGAACAGATGGAACGATCTGAGGACGAGATGGACGGGCTGTTGGACCGCAGCTAATGAGTCGATGCTAGCTGTGCTATTGTTAGGCACGCCACAATTGTTTTAAATTCTTCAAGATGCCATTTAACTTACTTTTCTCCGATATCGCAATTAGCTACCCGTTTAGCCACTAAATTTAGCAGCACCAGTTGGGGAAAAAAACCATCTGGGCCAAAACCGCCGAAGCAATCATCTTGACGGCTCGTGTGATTTCTGATAAAGACTCCAGACCTCAAACCAGATGTGAATGTCAACACGAGGAAGGGGCAGCCATCGTGGAAATGGAGAAGAAGAAAAAAAATCGAGAACTGTCAGCATCACAAACGCCGCGAGGCTGAAGACAGGAGATAAGAGATAAGGCAGGAAAAAAGGTGAAGCGTGAAGCTGCAATGGATCCGAAATAAAAGAGAAGAAGATCCGGGTGAAGAGGGGAACGCCGGCTGCTGACACGGAATGAAAAGCGTCACGTTAAAAGGGATGAAAGCATGACACCCTCTCCCTTGATGCTAACAACGGTGCTACTTACTACTGGTCCCTTATGTGTAGTTTCATTATGCTACCATGAAGAGAAAACTTCCTGTATGTTGTACTCAGAGTGAGGATGATGGTGATGACACAAACTGCATGGTAGCAACTTCAGTTATTTCAGTTATTTTAGCCTTGCGGTAATTGAGGCTAAATTAAATTAGCCGTCTGTCCATTTTCAGGAATTACACAAGAACTGCTGGACCGGTTGTCCTAAAACTCGGTGGGAGTGTTGCACACATGACAAGGATGAACCGATTTAAGATCGGAGAGGATCTGGATGTTTTTTAAGAAATTACACATAATGCCCCCAAGGGATTAGCATTAAACTGAGCAGCAGGCTGGGGCGTGTGGCGCAAAAGAGTCCATATAATCTTGGAGTGGATGCAGATAAAGGCACAGATCCGATCTGTCAGTTCCATTACCGCTGAGTGATCAATTACATATCAATAGATTTTGATGAAACCCAAAGAGAACTTGTGAATTTTTAAGCGGATCCAGATGAAGACGTTCTGTAATTCTTAACAGAACCCCGAGGGCAGCCATTTGGGCGGCGCACGTGTCCCTTTTGGAATTTGGGTTTCATTTAATAAAAGGGACTGTTTGTTCCATGGCAGCGGGAACGTGGACGAAATGAAAAATTAAAAGGAAACTATTTGAATTTGAATTGGCATAAAAGAAATATACGAAAGAAATGTTGGAAACAACAACAACAACAACTAACCGCAGAAGTCCAAACTGTCAGCAGTGACTTTCATCACAAATCGCTAAGCGTAATTTGATTATTTCACGTTTTTACAATACTGCCCGACTGTGTGGTCCTGTGCCTTAAAAAAAAAAAAAATACATTGATTAATTGCAATTGGTGCAAAACAAGGCAGCAAGTCTTTCTTTACGTTGCACAAAATATAAGAATATTCAAAGCATTGCACTGGACAGAAGGCCGTTACGTTCAGAGGAAGGAGGTATATCCATATATAACCTCACCTGCTCAACCAACAGAGGCTGATAATGGACTAATATATTGATTTAGTCAATGATAGTAAATATACAACCTGACTTTCATTGAAATTACTACAAAAAGAATTTTGGAATCCTACAGAGATTTCAGTAAAAAAATAAATACATTTGAAAGTACAACACAAATTGATTTTACAAAGTAATAAATCATTCAATTATTTACTGATTTTAGCTTGTTAGCTGGGTTTTGTAGAAGTCGTTAATAACGCATCAGGCGCAGTGACTTCTGGTCCTCTGGTCTGCGGTTAGTCATCATCTGGATTATATTTCTGCACTTTAATCCAGTAGAAGGACAGTGGGAGGAAATGGCAGTGAGCCCGCGGGGATTGAAGAGATATAGAGATAAAGGAGACTAAAAGAGTGTGAGGAGGATGACAGATGAGGCAACGGTTTGCCTTTAATTTGGGTTCCACTGTCCAGCCAAGAGGAAGTGGAGCTGCCATGTCTCCTTTCCTGCACAATCCCTCACCCCCGCTGACAACAGGTGACCCGGAACCCCCCCCCCCCCCCCATGGAGCGCCCTCTGAGAGCAAGGTGCCAGCTTAAATCTCTGCAATTGTTCCTCACTGACGTGGGATCCAAACCTCAGGGATGAAAGTTTAAAATTCACATAATGGTGATTACACAAACATGCAAATGAGGTGAACTGGTTACACTAAATTGTCCAGAGGTCTGAGTGTGTGTGAACGATTATCTGTCTGTGTGTGGCCCTGCGATGAACTGGCGGCTTGTCCAGGGTGTGCCCCCGCCTCTCACCCGTTGGCCCGCGACCCGGTAACGGACAAAGCGGTACGGAAGATCAATGCATGAATGAATGAATGAATTTCTTTGCACACAAAAAAGGACCATTTGAATGATGTACCCTTTACACAATCCCTGCTCTCTGCCACACACACACACACACACACACACACACACACAAACACATAAATATGCATTAACATCGCTCACAGATGGGGAGCAGACCTCTCAGGCAGATTGATGTAGCACCCTGATACCCAGCCTGCTGCCCAGATGTAAAAGACGCTGGTGTGTCTGAAATCAAGAAAATGCGTGCATGTGGGAAAAAAGAGAGCAGCAGGAGGCAGAACAACAATCTCGAGCAGATAAAACTCAAGATGTAGATGTTTTCCGCCGTGTTTGACAGTTTTGCGAGCTCCCCTGTTAAAGCCTCAAACGAGGATGCAAAGAAGAAGAAGAAGAAGACGAGGAGAAATGAGAAAAGATCTGGGCTGACATCAGTCGCTCGTAAAGCCAGCCCTTAAGCCTGTTGCAGCAATACGGCGTGCACGCTGTATTACATCCATGCAGCTCGGGTGTGGGAGCCCGGAACGCCGGGCTCAACATACAAATGTTTCAACAGTTTGTTTTGGAAATTTCAAAAATAAATTTCCACAGGTGGTTGATACTTATCTAGAAAAAATGTTCTTCAGATTGCAAAATTCTGTCCGTTTCATAGAGGAGCTGTTGGGGTTATGGGTTCGTAGACCAATACCGGGCAGCGCCATCTAGCGCTGCCATTGGCCAGAAATCATCAGAAGTCCATCAGGCACTCCCCCTGATTGGTGCTTCAGGCTCACTGGATCTAACAAATTGATAAAGGATCAGATTTCCTCAGAGATTATTTATCTCTTGTCGTCCTCACGATGTTACTTTTAGAAAAGATTATCTAATTTAATTTAATTTCTGATACTGTAATTTAATGATCTTGTCTGCTGCAGCTTGATGGTTTATACGCAAAAGCACGTGAAGACAGATTCTAATTTTTTGTACCGACTGTCCTTCATGATGAGCGGCCATTTCTCTTTACTGAGCAGTAAAGAGAACTTTTGCACGTTCGCTCAGTTTACTGGGACAAAAGTCAGATATCAGCTGGGGGAAACGAATCCCCGTGAGAATTAGAAAATGGATACCAATGCTATCCATTTCAGCTTGTCCGACGACTGCATGGGGGGGAAGACTTCAAAACGTTTCCACTCGGGAAGGGGGGGGGGGGGGGGGGCAGTTCCGCTGTTTGCTGCTGGAGCAGTAAAACTTGGAACTTGCATGACGGCTTCATCTGCAGTTTAAGAAGCAGAAAGAAAGCTTCAGTACTCCCCCCCCCCGTTGAGTCGGGCTCTGCAACGCAGGCAACAACTGGCACACAGGCCGTCCGCCTGGCACAGATGTGGCATACGTATGTCAGATGGATTCCAGTAAATACAAACAAAGCCGAGCCGACGGCAACGCGTCAAATCCGCGTCTAACGGGCCGCGGCGGCCTCGTGAAATGCCGGCGCTCTCTGAACTCCTTCATTGACCGGAGATTCCCTTCCTGTAAAACGTCCACTTCACACCTCTTGGGGTGTCGGAGCGTCTGGCGAAGCTCTGGCTATCATGACAATGACATTTTTACAGGGAATATTGTTTTAGATCCCTTATCAAACGCGCATATTTGCGTGCGCCGAGCTTCAGAGGTTTCCTGTAGCGTCTGATGGGAAATCAAGAAGATCGAGCTGAGGAGCCAAAGGCGTCTCGAGGACGCGAGAACGTCTCAAAGCGGCTTCACTTCCTCTTGTAAATACCGGCGGACTCTAATATCCTCTTTTTTTTTTTTGCCACACTGTTTGCTTTGAGTCAAAATCTGAAGATCTGCTCAACACATGAGCGGAAAACGATAATCGGTCTGAAGTTTTTAACGTTACGGTGCCGGTCGGGCCCTCGCCGGCAGATACAAGCATGTTGAATCTGCCGGCGAGAGAAGTCGCTTTGATTTGTTGGTCGGACATACAAAATCAACGCACAAGAAGGGAAACATTTGTGGTGAAAGCATGAAAACAAGAAGAGTCAAAAGGGCACACACACACACACACACACACACACACACACACACACAACTCCACGCAGTCATTCCAATACACAATTATCCTCATAACCACACAACCATCTGGAACAAAGCAGCCAATGATTGACCGAATCCGTCCAAGTGGAGGGCTAAGACTACCGCCACCTGCTGGTGTGGGGGAGGCACTGCCTCTCTTTCAGGCGGGCAGAGAGAGGAACCAAAAACAGGGCCGCGTTTCAATGTCAAACCGAAGCGACGGTCTCATCGCCTCATTGCTACTCATCTATCGTTGATATATAAATATTGATGTGTTTAAATGATTACAGACAGATGTTTCTCTCAAACCAACAAACTTTGAGTGAAGCAAAAAAGACTCTTCGTAAGTCTTAATGATTTCGGTTACAAATCCATCCCATAAACGATTTTTGCGAATAACAACAGCCTTAAAGGAGAAAATGACTTCTCAGTTAGACTTTCGAGCGACTATTGTCATTCTGGCGTCGGGTCGGGACGGCTGGAACAGATTAGGGCTTAAGCGACGCCATCAAAAGACGCGCTAAAAGCCGAAATAAGTGTAAAACACTCCGCTTGACTTTCTGGATTTGTGGTCAAATAAAAGTAAACAAAAACTGCTGATGAATATGGTGGATGCTTGGTTTGTGGGTAGAACAGTGATGGGTTGTGATGCTTTGTTTAATAAATGCAGCATGGGGCTGCGGGTAAGGAGCGGTTACTGGTCAGTGTCCAATAAACTGTCGATTTGTGGGAAAAGAAGTGCAAGAATGACTAAATATTCATTTGGAAAACGCGTTGTGGTCAAACCGTTCACAAGTATTCAGTCTGTGTGATGAGACCATCATGTGTTTGGATTAGAACCTTAATTCATCAGGATGTTCTCTTGAGATTAAAATGATCTCCTGGCTGATCTGACCCGATTGTTTTTCATTGATGACTTATATCTTAAAGATTACCATAGCTGTCGTGGAGTTCAGTTTATCCACTTTGTTCCTGGGAATATCTGCAAAGACGACGACAAATTGTGTGATTTCCACACCCCCCCCCCTCGAGGATACGGAGCGACAGATTCCTAAAGAGATCCCCACCGGGAAGCCGCAGGCCTTAAACAGCCCATCGTGGGATTATTGTCGGATCCCTTCAGAGCCGGGCTGATGACCTCCAACACATCCAAGCTTCTTTTATCAGCCGTGGGTTTGTGAGCTTCTCTCTCTCTCTCCTCCTTTCTTTCTTTCTCTTTCTTTCCTTCTTACATTTTTTTTTTTTTTTTTTGGGAGGCTGTAAGAGAGGCGGAGAGCAGCGTTCCTTCTTCCCATCAGAAATGCAGAGCTGAGGCCTTCTGCCAACGAGCAGCGCTTTGAAAGTGAAACATAAGAATAGCAGATCAGAGGGGCCAAAGAAAAATGATATCCTCCTCGTTATGACCCCCCCCCCCCCCCCCCACCGGCACCACCGGGACCTTTGTTGTGGGGGCTTCTGCTTTTAACTGGAAACAGGTCGGTGCACCTCCTGTGTTTCTGCAGACTCACACACATGAATATTCATTCGCTGCTCGGTGCAGGCGGTGCCCCCCCCTCGGTGAATGTCTCCATCACTTCTCCCTCCCAATAAAGCCCGGTGACAGCTTGTTAAACCCGATGCCACATGCAGAACCTCGCTCTCTGCAGGATGTTCATCCTCGACTGTCAGGGAGAACAGCGGGTGTCCAGGTGGGGGGGGGGGGGGGGGGGGGGGTGCGTGCTGCTGTAGATGGCAGGTGGAGAGGAAGGGCCACGTTGCAGGTAAGATAATGGAATGCAATGTAGAAGGGAGGGAGGGAGGGAGGCCGCAACATCGATCCTGTGCGAGGATAAATCTGTCGACGCCGTCCTGTTCTCGCTCCCCTTCTGCTCCCGCAGTGAATTTTAAAACCTAAGCAGATTACTTTAATGCTTTCTTTTTTTGATGTTTAGAAAGGAACACGTTTCTAAATGTGCCACGCTGGCGGCTACACAGCTCAGAGCGATCGATGTAAAAGTAATCAGAGTAAACTCTGAGGAAGTGAGTGAGTGAAAACAAAGAGTTCGTCCAGAGCAACTCGCTCAGGTATTATTTGTGTGTTTATGCACGTTGCCATGGTGCCAGCCGTCAGCTTCTTCTCAACAGCATCCAGTTTTCAGTCCAGAAGAAGTGAAGGTCAGCGACGACTAGCAGATGCAGACAAGAAAACCAGATTTGAATGATGGAAACACAGCATCTCCTGCATCCCTCTGCCATGGAGCTAAAATACTCTGCCGTGTCCTCTTCCTCACCTCGACAGCGAGACAAAGAAACAGCAGGAACGGGTGAGGAGTGCGGTTCGAGTCAGACTGGTCGAGTTATTACGCTGCAATTTGCATAATTTGTTCGGAGGGGACGGAGAGGAGCTGATTAGAGAGAATGTCACGGCGGATTCACGTTTCAGAGGCAACTGATTGGACATGAAGCGTTCCAAATGAGCCTCGAGGACGCATGAAAGGTCTTTGGAGGACGAGGAAAGAATGAAGGGGAAGACGGAAAGCTGGAAAGCATTGTTGTCCCATTCCTATTTCACAGAGGTGGGAACTCAAAGCTGGCCGCTTCCTCAGTGGTCACAACGAATCACAGCGGAGTATCCATCACATATTATATGAGACTTATATGTCTTCTTTTTTATTTTCTAGCCTTCGCGTCCCCAAGGCAAGTTCAGGAATTCACCCCAGTGAAGAAGGCTGGAACGTCAGATATGAGCAGTTTTTACCCCCCCCCCTAAACCTTCAAAGGGCTCCTCTTTTATTACGGAATGTTGCGTTAAGAGACAATAAGAGCTTGTTCTGCAGCGTTTCTCTGAGAAACAGAGAGAAACAATGACGGAAACAAATAACAGAGCCACAAAAAGGACAAACAAGGGCTGCATATTTAAAATAATTTCAATCTGTTCCCTCCTCCTCTGCATGAAGTGAGACAAGAGAAATCCAGCGCTGCATTGAGAAACTCATGAAAAAAAGTCTAACGACAACAAATTATATAGTTAAAATGTATATTTACACAATTAACACTTGCATCTCTACCGGGAAGTTGAAGAGCATCTCCCAGATCCTGCTTATGATCCGGATCTGGATCCAATCACACGGCGAGCTCTCCATGCCCGGGTATTTTCATTTGATTGGCCTCTTATTTTTATGATGCCGGTTCCCACCCTTACCCGCATTCACCTCAAACTTTATCAGTTCCTCCTCGGCTGCAACATCATAAAAATAAAAAAGATAAAAAAAGACTTTTTCTACTCATAACTTTTCAATTATACTGCAATACAAAGACAAAGTGCAGTATCTGTATTTTTATTTAATACTTTTTGACTTGACTTTATTCTGTCAGCGCCAACACGTAAAACATGAAGCTCCGTTAGTGAGGGTAGCTTCACATGGAATCAATGAAGTCAAATCCTGGACAGATATTGAACCAATAATCAATACTCAAAATAAAAAATGACAACTGTTGGACACACTTTGTTAGATGTGTAATTTTCATCTGCAAAAGAAAAACGAAAAAAAAAACCGGCAGCTCATTAAACTTTAGTCACGATGCATTTGTGGTCACGGATAAAGAGGAGCAATTTAGAAAACCCGCTGTCAAGAGATGAAAATAAAATCAAAGTGGATTGAAATAAGTTCAACGCCTCCTCCTGTCGCTCCGACTCCTCGCCTTCCAAACGCCTCGTTAGCCCCCCCGTTTCAAGTCGGTCCAACTAACCCTCTCTCTGGAAAATACACTTGTCTAACCAAGGATTTATACTTAAAGTTGCCAGGTTCCTATTAACACGACGGGATCCCAAACTATCTCTGGACACAGCATAAAAGGAGGCTCTGACATTTACCGCCGAAAAGGCCAAACTTAAAACGACAGAAAGGAGCAGCGAGGAAGGAAAGGCGCTTATAAAGGAGAACGGAAAACTGGGCTCCAACTGAACGTCCTTAATGGACTCAGGGAGGAGTTTGACAGTTGCCGCAGTCCGCTTTGGTACGTTTGCGTGTCCTTTGGGGAGGAATAAGTCGCTCACACACACACACACACACACACACACACGAGGCTACGTCCTCTGCCTCTCTAGCGGAGGCCGTAGCGCTGAGCAGAGTCCTTCGTTCACTCTGGCCCTCGGTAGAATCACGGCTGCCTGCGTGTATGGATTGAATCGCAAGAGTCTGAAATGGCGTGACTACAGGCGGGGTCTCTCTCCCAAACATCAAATGGACTGGGCACCCATCACTCAGCCGCTACATGACATTTATAGCCACTGATGTGTTCGTTCCTCTGCCTTCGCTTTGGCACGATGAACAACGCTCTGCAGCGAGAGGCTGCGGCGATATGTTCCCAGATGCGTTTTTATACCCAGCTGCTCCATAAAAACGTGGAATAACTTCAGCTAATTTAGAACTCTAGCTTTGGCAATCATTCCAAACGCACGTCTTATGTAGCGAGTCGCCACTTCGATGTTCAAATCCAATAGCTTGCAACGCAACGACGCGTTTAGAGGTTGAAAGAAGGCTGAACGTCTGTCTGGCCACGTCGCTCTCGGGTCTACAGAGTCTTAAAACTATAAATAGAGAGATCATCATCAAGATGCATTCTTAAATCAACCAGTAGTTTGCTGATCATTTATACTGATTCAGTTGTCTTGGGAACATTTTAATAAGCGTTATGCTAGGAAACGGAGGGAAGCACCGTTAGCTCGTGCAAACGGCTGCGTCCTGCCCTTGTTTATGTTTGAAAGGCTGATAATTAAAATAAGGGCTGAATGTGGGACATTTCTTAATGCGTCGGTTTCACCACGCCGGCGTACCCCAGCCCAACACGTTGGATTTATGCGACTTGCATTGTCACGCTCACTTTAGCACGCGGAACTATCCAGATAGAACGCGCTGCAGCGTGTGAAAGACTTCCATCCATCCTCATCGACGGGGCGTCTCGTCTCTGACGCTCATCGAGAGAGACATTTATTGGATGGGCGGCTTTTTTTTTATTAGCACGAGCTACGGTCTTTAATTCAGTCAAGCCTTCCCCCAAAGTCAAACTCACTCAATTCCCTGTAACCGTAATTTAGGGTTGCTTAATCCATAACAGACAATCATTTCAATCCAGATTTTATTTTTTAAAAAATTACAAAAACAAATCATTCCCAAAATGTTCCAGTTTCTCTGGAAACTCAGCTTTAAAGCCGTGATGGACAGCCATCAAGAGGGGGGGGGGGGACTGCAGAATGTCGGGGAAGTCAGTACAAACCGGGGAGAGCCTCGCAGAGCATCGCCGCGGTAACGCCTTGGCAATTCAACACACATGTTCAGGACGGACTGGACCGCAGCCTCGGGGCAGAACCTCGACCAGCATGTGGAACAGGTTTTCCACGGCACGTCCAGAAACCCCCCCGGAGGCAGATCTGACTCGGTGGCGTTCGGCATTGGGTGTGTGTGATTAACACAATTTAACACCTCTCCTCTGCGGGGAGGTAGAACATCCACCCGCCAACAAGGAGGCCGCGACTCCGCCACGTTTGGCTCCATCTTTAAAATATACAAATTCAAGAAAAGGCACAGAGAAAACAGGTCTCGTGTTCCGCGGGTTTCACATTTACGGAGAAGTAAATTCAATTCAAAGCTGTAATAAATATCAGCAGCTTCTCGTTTCGCTTCGGGGCGCCGTCGGCCCAGCGCTTATTGATGGAGACCAGAATATCAGAGGCCTCCGGTGCGACCGATCGGGACGTCTGTGTTTTATATCAAAGAGGTTGTAAGAGGAACATTAAGAGTCGCTTCTCTTATGTGTTTATCTGTCTGTCTGCCTATTAGCAACATAACACAAAAAGGTGATGGAATGGTTGTGGGAATGTTACCAGGAACAGATTATTACATTTTGGTGATGATCCAGAAGAAATTATAGATTCTGGATCACTTTTACATTTTAAAATTTTCATTAACGTTGCAGTCAACTGAGGTAAAAAAAAATTGTTCCTCAATATTTCGGTTATGGAACGATGTTTACGGAATTTGACACGGTCATGTAGGGTGGGGGCCTCTGTCTCACCACCGAATCTCATCCGGATTGGATCCGGATTGCGGATATTATTGAGATGTTCCCAGAAATAGGGGTACACTTGCGTTTCGGACCTGCTGTGCCTTTAATATTAGAGATTAGAGATTTGTAACAAGCGCCGTCTTTTAGCTGAGTCGATTCCACATCGGAGCAGGTCAACGGATTTGTTCTATCTTTAATACCTGAGGAAACAGAACCAGGTGAAATCGGGGTGAATTTTCACAAGACAAGAGGAAGTAAAGGTGGACAGAAGAAGGGGGGGGAGGAAAAAGCATGGAAGGAATAAAGAAGGAAAAATGGGGGCAATTGTTGCTCCCGTGAACGACTGACCTGGGCGAGCTTTTGGTGTAGCGTGGCCCACAGAAAGGCCCGGACACAGAGTGCTGACAAGGCGCTGGCGCTGGGCGGAGCATCACACTGAGAGAGAGGGGGGGCAGAAGGCCCTTTGACATGACC
This sequence comes from Brachionichthys hirsutus, assembly GCF_040956055.1. Classification (NCBI taxonomy): domain Eukaryota; kingdom Metazoa; phylum Chordata; class Actinopteri; order Lophiiformes; family Brachionichthyidae; genus Brachionichthys; species Brachionichthys hirsutus. The sequence goes on along the minus strand of NC_090908.1, from coordinate 11,909,312 downwards.
CTGTACATGAGAGGGGGAACCAACAACACGCACTGTGGGCTGTACTCATGCTAAAGGTAGGACACTAATTTTATCTGTGGGGCTTGAAAGTGGACCGGTTCTGTTTACCTGTAACCCAAATGTCGCCGCCCTGTGGTACCTCACCAGATTAAATCATCACCAGGATGCGCTTTCATTCTGTGGGGATTAGCCGCTCCTCCTCTTATGAAAGCGTGGCCTGTGCGGACAAGCCGGCCGTGTGTAACAGAAGCTGGTTAAACGGCTGCGTTTAGCGTCACACAATAAAAGAAACTAATAGCAGGTATTCCAGAAAATCACCTGGACAATGTGCCGGCGGCTGCCATTCAGACGGTGGTAAACATGTGGAATCCATCCAGATGATATGTGAAAATGAACATAAAAGAATAAAAGCAACCTCTGAAAGTAACACATAAAATAAGCAGGACGGTTTTGACTTTTAATGATTAGGTTTGAAGTATTTCATCTTTTCGGCCCACTCATGTCGGGACTCTATTCAGTGTTGCACTGCCATCAAGTGTCCGTGTTGAAAAACTGATATTCAAGTGCTTGAAAGGTTTTTCAGGACGAGTGTGTATCTGTAGAGGCCGTTGTACTGCGTCTAAAAATAGAAAATACTTTATGTCATGAAGTGTTTTTACGAGGGGCAGATAGTAGTTTTCAGTGGCGCCGGTATTCTGGTTTTAGTTGTCTGAGATTTAAGATCGCCTCAGATACTCTCATCTACAGCCGAGATGTGCTGCTTTGTTGCAGCAGTATTGAATTGAATAGCAGCAGCGGTACTGTGGTGTCGTCCGTAGTCATGGTAACCCCACCACTTTCTTTTTATGTTCCTGTTCTGTTCACAGGTAATGACTCTGACGTTAGAGAAGCTGTTCCATTGAGAATGAGCATTTGTAATCGGTGAGTACTGGACCGATCCGAATGTGTTTATATGTGGAAGAAATAATAAGAGACTTTATCAACCCCCCCCCCACACACACAAACACACACACACACACACAAGAGCCCACATGTATCCCAAGGTGGAGACTCCAACTTTGTAAATGTCCTTGACTTTTGTAATTGAGCCGGTGAGCTCAACGTGTGCTATAGCGTGTTAGCCTGTAAATACGGCATGCGGTTGTAGACCAGCTGACCTCTGGGGTCGAACGCCTCTTGTTCTCCGTGTAGCTGGAGTCGCCATCAGCACATTTCCAGCTTGTGTAAAAAAAAATACAATAAAAGCCAGGGGTCATCATCGGGGGATGTCCGCCGACGGTGGCTTCCATAGCAGTTAGCAGTTATTTTAAAACACGACTTGTTATCGCACCTCTTTCCTCCTCAGTTACTTCTGATTTATGATCAAATCTGAGGTGCACATTTGCATAAAAAGGTGTCCTCGTGGCCTCACAGTTGAAAGGTTATTGATGTCTCCTGCGGTCTGGTTATGTTATCTAATAAAGATAGGATAGAGGCTCCATGAATATGGTTAAATAGCTATGTTTGATTATCATCTGCTATCACATTGTTATTGATATCAATAAGTATCGTATTGAAAAGCCGATGTCTGTCACCACACAGGGAGGGAGGTCAGTGTGCAGAGATGGCGATGGTGTGCCTGACTGACTTCGAGGAGTACGCTAAAGAGCATCTCTCAAAGGCTACCTGGGATTATTACGCTGCTGGAGCAGACGACTGCTGCACCAGGGATGACAATCTACTGGCTTACAAAAGGTACGGCGGGGAAATTAAACATTTTTTAGGTACGAGACGGAGTAGACTTTGCTTTACAAACTTTCTCCAACCTGGCGGTGATGAAGCTAATGGGAAGTCTTGTTTATTTGTGACACGGTCGGTTCTGCTGTACCGCTGACATCAAGCTTACTTTATCTGCTGACAACACTAGCCATTGTTTGTTGAACTTGTTGAAGTGGAAAAGAGAAACAGCATGGAAGAAACTGCTAGCCTCTACCGCCTGCTTGGCGGTCATCATGTGTTCTTCCTTTGTCTATAGCTGTTGCAAACAGCCTGTAGGCATATTACCACCACCTTTTGGGCATAGCCACCAAGTCTCAATGAAGTCTCATGAAGATAAGGCAGGCCGCTGGGTAGCCCTGTAGCAAAAAGGTCCCGGTTTTAAATCCACCCGAGGACCTGGGGCTCTTGTAACTGCCCCTACCCCACAGATTCCAGCAATAAATATCAACATAGACAAGAAACCCATCAGCGCCTACCTGCTCTTCTTCTTCACCTGGTCTCATCCGTCCGTGCTTCAGGATCCGTCTGAGGCCTCGCATCCTGCGGGACGTGTCGGTGAGTGACACTCGGACCACAGTGCAGGGGACAGAAATCAGCTTTCCAGTCGGTATCGCACCGACCGCTTTTCATTGCCTGGCATGGCACGAAGGAGAGATGGCCACTGCTCGGGGTGAGGAGTGTGTGTTTCGCTAATCTTCTCAAATGTGAATCAATCTTTCAAATAATGTCGAAACTTTCCCCGCAGCCGCAGAGGCATTGAACGCCTGCTACATCACCAGCACTTACTCCACCTGCTCAGTAGAGGAGATTGTGGCGGCAGCGCCAAACGGCTACCGCTGGTTCCAGCTCTATGTGTACCGGGACCGGAAGCTGTCAGAACAGATTGTGCACCGCGTAGAGGTGCTTGGGTACAAGGCGCTGGTCCTCACCGTTGATGTTCCCTACACCGGTAAGCGCCGCAACGACATCCGCAACCAGTTCAGGCTGCCGCCACATCTCAAGGTCAAGAACTTTGATGGAGTGTTCCAGGTAGGACCTTTGACCAGGTACAGTCCACTTACCACTCGTAAAAGGATTCAACACTTCAAACCAAGAGATGAGACATACAAAAGATAGGAAGGCACATAAGAAAAGACAAGAAAATACTGCATATCTCTAACACTATTCCTCAATTTGTCATTTGGGTATCTTGGGGGATTCTTGTTTTTCTGCTTGTAGAATTACAGTTACTGATTTTCACCTTCGCATACAAGAGAAAGAAAAAAAGCAGCAGTATTAGTCCGGAGAACTTCGTAAGGAGATAATGACAAAAGTTGTATGACATGCACCACCAGCAGGAGACGGCAGTCCAGGATGAGTACGGAATCCCAGCCAATAGCCTGGACCCCTCCATCAGTTGGAAGGATGTGTACTGGCTGCAGTCCATCACCCGCCTGCCCATTATCATCAAGGGGATTCTGACCAAGGAGGACGCCGAGTTGGCCGTGGAGCACGGCGTCCAAGGCATCATCGTCTCAAACCATGGGGGGAGACAGCTGGACGGAGGCCCGGCCTCGGTACTGATCGACCATAGGCAATAAATTTACCAATATAATTACCCCCCTCAAGTCGTCACCAAATGGCATGCCAGCCCACACACACAGTGAAGAGCATGGCAGAGTGATGAAGTGACGAGCAGCTACATGCCGGCCACCTGGGAGCAGCTTTTAGTGGGTCGGTTCCTTGCTGAAGGGCACCTCGGCAGTATCCAGGAGACCAACTTGCACTCTGGTGCCCAGAATTAGTATATTTGCTTGTCACCATAATTACTCCTCAAAGCAAATTATGAGCCGCTGCACAATCGCATTGTCCCGTGAGGGATCGCCACAGCAAACCAGCCTTCTCCACTTCACCCTGTCCTTTGCATAGTCCTCCCCAACACCAGCCACTCACTCTCATGTCCTCAAACTACAGTAAACCCCACAGTTTGTTGGAATGTAATTCTGAGTTAAAGATGAAATACTGATGTTGTTCGGGACTTGTTCTTCCCCGTTCGTAACAGATTGACGCGCTGTCAGAGATTGTGGACACAGTGCAAGGACGGATTGAGGTCTACCTGGATGGAGGAATCAGGACAGGAAGTGATGTTTTGAAAGCACTGGCCTTGGGAGCCAAGTGTGTTTTCATTGGCCGTCCAGCAGTGTGGGGTCTTGCATACAAGGTACAAAGAACGAAACTGATCAATACTTAGCGTGTTGGAGATTTATCATGGCCCCATTAGTTTTTTCTTTTTTTTACTACTAACTACTATTACTTTCAGGGTGAGGAAGGAGTGAGGGAAGTGCTGCAAATCTTAAATGATGAGTTCCGTCTATCCATGGTTTTGTCAGGTGAGAGAAATGAAGTAAGGTCACTCAAAGTAAAGTATAACCGGTATTTTATATCCATCCATTTTCTTGTAGATGAGACAATTGTCTCTCATCTACAGCCGTTTTTCTGCTTTGCGGGTCGCTGGAGCCTATCCCAGCCCGCTATGGGCGAGAGGCTCGGCACACCCCGAATGCATCGCCAGCACATCACGGGGCCACACAGAGACAGACAATCACCCATGCACGACGGACAATTTAGAGTAATCAATTAACCTAAATTGAATGTTTTGGATGAAACCGGAGAAAACCCACGCCGACATGGGGACACGCTCCTGTCACATAGCACACCTGATACTTTCCTCCACCTGTTCCAGCATACTAGTTTGTATTTTTTTTCCTCATTCAGGCTGCAGGAACGTGGCAGAAATCAACAGGAACCTCATTCAGTTGTCTAAACTCTAAAGTACCTGAAGCACCGAGGACACAGAGGACATCTGCTGAACAGAAGCCCAAAGTGTTGAGCAGGAGTCTGAGACGCCGCCGCAAGAAACTGGAAGATGTTCAAGTCTGACCAGCACTTATTTATACTAGAGTGCATGATGGTGACGGAATTTAAAAAAGGAATAAAGTCCATGAAACTATCTTGTTCTGGATTTATCTTTAACATAGAAGTAGACTGAGATAATTTATTTGGACAGTCAGAGGGACGACACCAGGATCAACAAATGAATGTTACAACAGATGGCTTGTGAAAGAGAACATTAAATGCAAAAATGCATCCACACTTGTTTCTTTTATGACACTGGGAGATGAACCACCAGCTCATATTATGGCGACACCCATTTATTTCTGGCAGGATATAAAAGTAGGATAAAATAAAATTAGCCCCAAAAGTCATCCAGCCCCAATCTTCCTCAACATGAGGCGTTCATGAGAGCAACAATGAGAAAATAAACATACCTGGCAGGATATAAAAGTAGAATAAAATAAAATTAGCCCCAAAAGTCATCCAGCCCCAATCTATGAAACATACACAAAATCAACAAACATAACAGTAAAATATATAGTTAATCACAACATAGGATACAAATAAATGCTAAAATAAAGATAAAAATAACTTTAAAATAGACGATGACAACAGATACTAAAATAGCCTACCTTCCTCAACATGAGGAATTCATGAGAGAAAGCGGAAGGGGCGGGGCCCGCGTTTTTATAGCGGAGCCTCCAGAAAACCAAAGAAGAAGGTCGGAGGACTAAACCAAAACCAGAGAAGAAGAGGGCGGAGGACTAAACCAAAATACAGGGCAATTAAATAAAATACAAATGCCAGGCAGCCAAATCAAATTGCATAAATACATTTCTAAATATCCACAATAAGATATAGAACAAAAACACAAAGACTAAAATAACCAGCCTTTGTGACAGGCACTGGCCCACAACTTATTGGGATTTAACCAGGCCATGTGTAGCGTTGGGCAAATGGGGCCAAACGATTGTTGCCAAAGCCGACAACGCCACTTCAGGACTTTCAACCTGAAGATCTATTTAATTTGTTCCTTTGGTTCCCAGCTCGTTTTAGCAGGTTTCCCCACCCACAGGTCCGCTCACAGTGATGACCAGCACGGCATTAGGAATTCAAAACATTTATTAACACTCTAAAAACAAAACTAACAAAAGAAAAGGAGAGACACGGCAGTGACAGTCTACGGCAGGTGTGGGCAAACTTTTTGACTCGCGGGCCACAATAGGTTCTAAAATTTGACAGAGGGGCCGGACCAAGAACAGATGGATGGAGTGTTTGTGTGAGCTAAATGACTAAATGACACATGAAAGCTATTGCATTAAAGGATTTGGCCTTTTACAGGTAGAATTACAGGGAAAAGGTCAAATGAATGAGGTTTAATTATAATACAATTACATTTAATGATATAATTTGGACAAGTTCGGCGGGCCGGATTAAAAAGACCAACGGGCCACATATGGCCCCCGGGCCTGGGTTTGCCCATGTCTGGTCTACGGCCAACCCGCCTTTGAGACGGGGAAAACACAAATGAGGACCTGGAACGAGGGAGGGGAAGCACCCATATACACCCCCCCCAATCAGTGGCAAATGGGCCACAGGTCCTCCCTCCCACACCTGCCTGCCCAATTAACCCCAATCATCCGGTTACACATGGCAAACCCGCTACACGAGCTCAAGCAGAAGAACCACACTGGAATTGAGCTTGTGTCAACAAGTGCCTTTATCGCGACACAGGATGACCCTACTGCATGCGAATGCTGCGCTGAGGACATTCAACGCAACACCCCTCTCACTCATGGTGCCAAAAGCACAACCCAGTCACTCCCATGATGCATTGCGCCTCACACACACACAGTGACCAGCCCTCGTGATCGCTACACCACTCTGCAGGTTGACGCTTACCTGTTCCACAGGTTACCGACCCAGGGTGTGCGCTCGTTGTTCCCCAGCTGCTTTGACGCTGGTTGATCCTCTGCAGTCTGGTGGTGAAAGCAGCAGAGTCGACTTCACTGAAGAAACAGGTTCGTACTCAGCTTTTTCCACCGCTTTACATTAGGCCTCACATTCACCCATTCACACACACATTCACACTCCAGTGGGCGACTGCTGCCATGCGAGGTGCGGCCAGACCCACTGGGAGCAATTTGGGGTTCAGCGTCTTGCCCAAGGACACTTCGACATGCAGACAGTCAGAGCTGGGATTCGAACCACCGACCTTCTGATCACTGGACGACCCACTCTACCTTTTTTTTTTATCTTTTATTATCAAAAATTTCATATTATTTACAGTTTTACAATATATACTTTGATAAAAACTTTTGTCAGCAGTCCATACATGCGTACTCCAAACCGGCACCAAAATCATAATACCATAAACATAGCAAAACATAAGGGTGAGTAGGCACGAGGCCTCTCACCAAATCATAAACACATAAACTCAGGAAACATAATGGTGGACAGACACTTGGCCTCCCACCAAATCAAAACAAATCAATAAAACCATACACGTTTCTACACTCACGCTACACACATCACATTCTTTCTTCACATTCGCATCAAACCTACTAATTATTAAATCAAAATCCACACTCTCTCCGCAGCCGGTCTCCTCACCTCATTCGCCCTCAAGCATTTATACACCATTCTCGTCTTGACATTCTCCAACCTCACCCTCCGTTCACCCTCACCCACATACATCTCGATCTCTCCTTCTTCACACACTCCGGCCTCCTCCTCCTCAATCATTCTCACCCATTCGCACGGCATTCCACTCTTCATTCTCTCCATCACTCCTTCCGCCGTGCCCCGCCAAATCTCTTCCTCCCTTTCCCTCACCTCATCCACTATCACCTGTGCCCTCATAAACCCCGGTACATATTCGTAGACTATATCCCTGATCTTCCTAAACCCTGCCTTCCACATGACCCTGTTGTACATTGTGTTCCCCTCGTGTGTTATTTGTGGGTTAAAGAACAGTGGTTGCTCCCATACCTGCTTCACGTTCGCACACTCATACTTCACATGCTTCACAAACTCTCCCCATGCCGCCAGTACTTCCTTATAAAACTCACTCACTCTGTTCATTCTTGCCTTCTTCAGTGCCATGTACACTCCGCTCTCCCCGCACCCCCCACATTTATTTATCGCCTCCCTCAAAAAAACCTTCCACCGACCCACTCTACCAACTGAGCCACAGCCGCCCTCAGGCAGAGACGGGGAAGGATAAACAGCGGGAATGTGGTGACCTGCATACCAGGTTAGATCGTAAAGAGGGAGAGAAGGATCTGTACAGGCTGGCCAGACAGAGATGTCAAACCGGTTAGCTTGAGATAGCGAGATAAAGAGACAAGGCAGGTAAGAGCCCAAACGCACGACAGTAGCAGGAACTGAGCTTTATTGTTTGTTACCAGGTAGTCAGTCCAAACCAGCAGACAAACCCAGACAGAGACAGGGGCAGGCAATGAGGCAGTTCATAAACCAGAACGAACTGTGTGACTTGAAAATGTTTTATTTGATATAGTTTTTAATTGTGTAGTATTTTTTCTTTATGTATTTTTATTTATTTCATATATATATATATATTTAGGGTGACTTAGAAGCTCTGTCCAGGGACAATGGACAAAGAAAATATCCCTTTGGCTAATTCTGGCACATTTACAGAATCCCTGTTAAATAAGTGAATAGAATGTAGAGTCAGGGCTGATGAGAGATTAGCTGCAGGTGAGCAAATGAGCACAGGTGACCGGCATGAGCTGATCGCCGACAGGAGAATTTAATGCATGGAAAAGCACAGGCCCACCTCAAACTGTGACAGCAATGAGCTCTGTGAGGTAAGGTGGGGCCTGGCTGTTTAAAAAATATCAAAAATACAGAAAACATGGTACAGATGGATGAATCTATTATTATCAGGGCTCATTCTTACTCATTTATTGAGTAAGAATTTGAGGACGGATTATCTCCTTCCTAAATTGCTGCTGTTTTGTGTAAACTGGGATCGATAAGGATCGTATTGAGAACTGATCTCTGTGGCCACACAGGGAGGGAGGTCAGTGTGCAGAGATGGCGATGGTGTGCCTGACGGACTTTGAGGAGTACGCTAAAGAGCATCTCCCAAAGGCTACCTGGGATTATTACGCTGCTGGAGCAGACGACTGCTGCACCAGGGACGACAATCTACTGGCTTACAAAAGGTCCGGCAGGGAAATGCAAGCTCATCAGCTCCTACCTGCTTGTCTTCCTCTGGCATTAACGCCATCATCTGTGCTTCATATTCGTATTCAGGATCCGTCTGAGGCCTCACGTGCTGCGGGACGTTTCACAGACTGACACTCGGACCACCGTGCAGGGAAAAGAAATCAGCTTCCCAGTCGGATTCTCACCGACTGCTTTCCATTGCCTGGCATGGCACGAAGGAGAGATGGCCACTGCTCGGGGTGAGGCTTAAAATAAAGGCACAACGCTTTTGCTTTGTTGCGGGATTGATATTTAAACCGGACGGATCTCTCAGGCGAGGTCATTCGACTTCCGAGTTTGCTTCTGTTCCCATGGTAGACTCTGATTGGCTAACGTTTGCTGCCTTGGTGGATCTGAGTTGGAAAGATTGAGTGATGAGGGGTAATGATTGGTTGCGCTCAAAGCAAGACTATGATACCTAGCCAATCAGAAGTAGAGCTGGGCGGGTCAAGACTGTCTCTTAGGCAATCCCTGCTGCAGGGAAGGGAGGAAATTCCAGATGCATTGACTATCCTACTCCGACATTGAACATGTCAGATGTAAATTCGATGTTCTAAATACTTTCTCACCTTCACAGCCGCAGAGGCATTGAACACCTGCTACATCACCAGCATTTACTGCACCTGCTCAGCAGAGGAGATTGTGGCGGCAGCGCCAAACGGGTTCCGCTGGTTTCAGCTCTATGTGTACCGGGACCGGAGGTTTACAGAGCAGCTTGTAGGGAATGTAGAGAAGCTCGGCTACAAGGCGCTTGTCCTCACCGTTGATGTTCCCTATTTGGGCAAGCGTCGCCATGATATCCGCAACCAGTTCAAGGTGCCACCACATCTCGGCTTGAAGAACTTTCCTGCAATGGTCGAGGTAAAAGTTCATGTCCATGGAAAAACCAAGTTCACGAGGAAGTAGAGAATATTTGCATTCCAAGTTGATGCTTATAGTCATTGTACTTCGTGCACTAGAAACAGGATAAAGAGGGGTACATCATCCCACAACTCACCAGTGACCCCTCCGTCACTTGGAAAGACGTCCACTGGCTGCAGTCCATCACCCGCCTGCCCATTATCCTCAAGGGGATTCTGACCAAGGAGGACGCCGAGTTGGCCGTGGAGCACGGCGTCCAAGGCGTCATTGTCTCAAACCATGGGGGGAGACAGCTGGACGGAGTCCTCGCCTCGGTACTTAATGACCACGGTTTGATCCTGGATGAATTATGAAACGGCAGCGTGAAAGACATCTGCTGTACTTCCAGTCTTTGCAGTGTTGGTGTAAAGAGGTTGGACTTGTTCTTCTCCGTTCTGAACAGATTGACGCTCTGCCAGAGGTCGTGGACGCTGTGAAAGGACGGATCGAGGTCTATGTGGACGGCGGAATCAGGACAGGAAATGATGTATTGAAAGCACTGGCCTTGGGAGCCAAGTGTGTTTTCATTGGCCGTCCAGTAGTGTGGGGTCTTGCATACAAGGTACGAACGAACCTTTTTAAAAGCATGGGGTTACAAAATGTCTTTGGCAGAAATGGATGGAATGGAGAATCTGACATCAGCCCAAATCAAATATTTATTAATATAATATTTTCAGGAAAAATATGCAACTTAAATGTGCTTTTTTTCTTTTTCTTATTCACTAGGAATAAATAACTACACCATAAAATCTGATCTGTGTTCTTTCAGGGTGAGGAAGGAGTGAGGGAAGTTCTGCGACTCTTAAAGGATGAGTTCCGTCTATCCATGGCTTTGTCAGGTGAGAGAAATGAAGTGGTCACTCAAAGTGAAATATAACCAATATATTATCATATTCTGTCTCGACTAAAACACTAGTTTGTATTTTTCCTCATTCAGGCTGCAGGAATGTGGCAGAAATCAACAGGAGCCTAATTCAGATGTCTAAACTCTAAAAGTACCTCAAGCACCATGTCCGGAAACTGCTGTCCAGTATGTCCCTGTATACAAGCGTGTATATAGTACAGTACAGGAGACGGCAGAATCGACAGATGGCTGATGAAACACTACAGACTGGAATATACTGTTAGAGATGCAGAAAGTGCTTATGATGAAATAAAGACCAGCCGAGTTCATGAAACTATCTAGTTCTGGATTCATTGACACGGATGCAGGCTCGAGGAATTTATGTGAACATCCAAAGTGGTTATGGCAGGAATGACAAATGACCTCGTCGTGGTAAGAGAAGTTGTACAATAAGCTGACAAAGACGAAGCGGTACCAACTAGGAACGCACTCGGAGAGCGCAGACCTCCGCCGAGCAGCTCATTCCCCTCTTAATTTAATTTTACACCGTCCACACGGTGACCTGGATCATCACCAAAAAAGGTCCCAATTCTATTATCGCCAATCAATATTATCAACAATCTTGTCTTAAGTGATTTACAAAATCATCTCAAACTGACGCGGCCTTCGCTATCATCCAGCAGAGGGCCAGGGACGGTCTGCACTGCAAAGCAAAGAATGAATCTGTCGTTGGTTTTGTCTATATGCCAAAGCAGCCGGTCTCACATCCAACCCACGAGATGACCCCCCCCCCCCCCTACCCCCATTAGAAAGCACAGATTCCAGAATCCCCAGAATTCATTCTGTCAGTGTTTATGGTGAAATAAAAGGCAGCTGAGGTGAAGAAAATATGTTGCTCTGGATCTATTCTTAAGCTAAGCCCGTTGCTATTTTTAAAATGGATAGCAGAAGTCTGGTTTATAGTTGTTTCCTGTGGAGTTCGGGTGCAGAAGACGTAATTGCCACGTCTTCTTTTTTTATCATGCCAAAATGAATGCAAATTAACAAGATGATAAGGTTTAAAAATGCTTTAAAATGCAGCGCCTGTTCCTTCCACGATCACGCAGGGGTGAGGGGTGGCGAGGCAAAGAAAGTCATGCATGGTGAGGTAGAGAAGTAGCACAGGAAGTAGCTGTGGTCTGGGCGAAGGCAAAGAAACAGCGATGCTCCCCGAGGCGTCTCGACTCTCCAACCAGCCGGCGGCGGCGCAACAGACGTTTTCTCCTCGCCGTTTCCACCGAGTTCGGTTGGTTTGCCGAACAGACTGGAGGGAGGCCTAGGGTCGGGTCTGCTGAGGAGGATTTCTAGCAGGTGAGTCGCCCTCAGACGTCTCCATGAGGAGCGCAGTCGATTTGGTACCACACACACACTCTCATGTGAGGGCTCCTGCTGTGCGGTGGAATAAATACTCAGATGTACAATTGCTGTAAAGGCACTGCAAGAAAAAGTTTATTTCAGTTTATTTGAAATTTCAAATATGTAATTTAGCGATTTCTTTTTTTTACTTTGTGCCAAATCACAACCTCATCCCTCAGTTTATCAGACAGTCCAAATTCAATTTCAATTTCATGTTTTATTTCTGTAGCGTCAAATCAGAACAGAAAGTTATCTCGAGGCACTTTACAGGTGAAAGCAGGAAAAGACCTGCAGGGAAGGATAGAACCCAACATGTCCCGCAAAGAGCGAGCACTTCGGCGACGGAGTCAAGTAAAATCCAAGACGAGTCATCTTGATGGAGAAGTGATATTCTTATAACAAAAAGTGAACATATGCGTTTAGTCATCTGGAGGTCAAGGCTCTTTTACTTTTCTTCTTCTTGGATTGAAACGCCTCACTTCTGAAGTTCCTGTTTTGTCTCAACTTAGGAAGTCTCGCCAGCGTAACAACAGCCCCCGACTGCCGGAGGGCAGGGACATGGGGTAAGAGGCTTTATTCAGATTCAGTGCAGCAAAAAATGGTTTAGGTTAATAATATTAAATAATAATACTCGCTTCAAGTAATAATTTCGCTTCAAGAAGATCGTTCTGTGTTAGCATTCTGTCAGAGAAATATTGGATGGGTGATTAAATTAGGTCGGATATTTCATTTTTGTACGAACTCTTCCTTTAATCTATAATGCGACCTTGCGCCGCAATTAATTTGGGATGCAAAGTGAAGCAATAAATCATAAATCATCGCTGGCATCCCTCCGTCTGTAGAGGAAGTGGAGATGACAGCGGGCTGGGGAGGTTGAGCCGAAGATTTTCCCGCATGAGCGGCAGGAATCACCCGAGACCTCCGGCTCAGCCGGATCAACCTCCAGCTCAGCCGGAACGACCTTCAGCTCAACCGGAACGACCTCCAGCTCAACCGGATCGACCTCCAGCTCAGCCGGATCGACCTGTCCAGCCCGGTGTGCATTCCCTGCCTCTTTAGCATTGATTTGTAATCATCAGACATCAGACGGAACGTCCAATCACATTCTTCCTCTTCTCAATTTGGGATTGGTAGGTGACAGGCCTTCTCCACCAGCTCCAGCTCCAGCTCCATCACAAGCCCCAGTTTCTCTCCCTCCACCTACGGAGACGCCGGCAAAAAGCCCCGACAAAGTCGCCAAGCCCAAACTGCCCCCCCGGCCTCTGTGCACAGCGTTCAGCAGCACTGGACATGGAGCGGCTGTGCTGCAGGTACATTTGTCATCACGCTACGGTGGAGATACAGACGCTCTGCCTTCATTGTCGTTTTAGTTTCAACACGTTTTTTTTGTTTTTTTTTACTGCAGGGCTTTGACAGCTTCAGAGAAAATGAGATTCTCTGTGACGTCGTCTTGGTTCCTGGTGACGGCGAGGAAACGTTCCCGGTCCACAGAGTCATCATGGCTTCCTCCAGCGACTATTTTAAGGCTATGTTCACTGGTGAGTCGCTCTGTTTCACTGCGTTGAAGCAAAGTTTCAGCTGTACTGAAGCAAGAAGAAACAAAATACAAGCAACCTTTTGTTAAATTATGGAATCAACTTATTTGCTATTTCCAGGTTGCAGCTGCTCCATAAAAGAGGAAGAGCTTTTTCCACTTCCTGTAAAGCAGGAAGTAACTAACTGCAGTATTTGGCCGTCCTCACGTATTAGCCGTGTCCTTCTCCGTCTTGCTGACTGTGCACTTTGAAATTATGCCCGCACAGCACAACACAAATCTTCTGATCATCCGTTCACCTTGTCTTTTGTCGCTTTCTCCTTGATTTTTTCCCCCCTCGTTCAGGAGGCATGAGGGAGAAGGAGATGACGGAGATCAAGCTGCATGGGGTCACCCAGCTGGGATTGAAGAACGTCATAGACTTCATTTACACATCAAAAGTCAACCTCGACATGGGTAATCTCCAGGATACGCTGGAGGCGGCCAACTTCTTGCAGGTCATGCCCGTGCTGAGGTTCTGTAATCAGCTCCTGAGCAGCGAGGTGAGGTGTCACCGTGATGTCAGTGGAGGTTCGCCTCATTAGGCTGTCAGATCCCCCCCCCCCCCCCCCCTGAGGCCTTCGCTGCCCTCTCTCCAAGCATTAATTAAACTGTGCAGAAGTAAATGCGTGTATGACCTCTGAAGAAAATGCAGTGTATATATATATAGATTTAATGTATTCTTCTTTCTTTGCCGCAGATCTCCATCGATAACTGTGTGGAAGTGGAGCGCATTGCCAGAGATTTACTTCTGGAGGACGTTCAGCTGAGTATAGGTGATCCAAGAGCAGGCCGCTAATCAGCTTGTAGACGTATTTAGACGTGGCACAATGGTTTTCTCTGTCTCACCTCCCCAGGTGAGTTCGTGAGCCAGCATCTGTCGGCGTTGGTGGCGTGCGGCCGATACCTCCAGCTCTCCGAAGCCACCATGGCCAGCGCTCTGGCCAGCAACACCTTAAAGGGCTTTTCTGAGATGGAGCTGTACCACGTCGCCAGAGGATGGCTGGCCCACGACCATCCCAGCCGGCGCTCCTCAGTGCACGCCTTGATGCGCCACATTCGCTTCCCGCTGATGAGCCCCGGCGAGCTGATTCAGATCTCCCAGGAAGACGAAGACGGAGGCGACTCCGTGATGCGCTCGGCGACGACCTGCGTGAGCCTCCTGCTCGAGGCCAGCAACTACCAGATGATGCCTTTCATGCAGCCGGCCCTGCAGACCGAGCGGACGCGGATACGCTCAGACTCCACCCACATCCTGGCGCTGGGAGGGGTTATGCGACAGCAGCTGGTGGTGAGTCGGGAGCTGAGGCTGTACGATGAGAAGACCGTGCACTGGAAGGCCCTGACGCCAATGGAGGTGCCGCGATACCAGCATGGCGTGGCTCTCCTGGGCGGCTTCCTCTTCATTGTCGGAGGTCAGAGAACAGGTCAAATTAATGTGAAAGAAAACAGATGCACGACCCCCCCCCCCCCAACCTTTAGAATGCATCAAGTCATCTTCTCTGATTCTCCTCGACTTCTCAGGCCAGAGTACCTACGACACCAAGGGCAAGACGGCCATAGACAGCGCCTACCGCTACGACCCGCGCTTCGACAGGTGGCTCCAGATCGCCTCGCTCAACCACAAGAGGACGTTCTTCCACCTGAGCGCTCTGAGAGGCAAACTGTTCGCAGCCGGGGGAAGGAACGCCTTAGGAGAAATTGGTGAGCCGCCTTTACGGCCTGTAAAGCTTTACAAAGCTGCGTGAAGCTGCATTAAAAGCGAATCCTCTCGTATTTCCACATGGCCAGACACGGTGGAGTGCTACAACCTGAAGACAAACGAGTGGGCATTTGTGACCAGTATGGTGGAACCTCACTATGGACATGCTGGAGCAGTTCACGGGGACCTCATGTACATTTCAGGTGAGGTAGCGCTCCGCCCATTTTCGTATTGCCGACGACGTGCCAGACGGAATCTGCACGAGAAAGCACAAGAGACTAAAGCTACTGAGAAGGTTTAGCGGCTTTTCTTGCAGGCATGTCCGCAGAAGACGAAATGAATTGCCGAGCGAGCTGAAACAGATGACCTATTAGAAGCCACTTCCTGTTTGTCAGTCGACTCTCGCGTGCTTCGCCTCAGTCAGGTTTCGCAGTAACCTCGAACACGAAGCTCGTTTCTCAGTTTCAGAACGGAGGCATGTTTCCCGAGCAGCAGGAAATGCAGAGATGTGCGGTCGACGACAATACGCCCGAGACGCAACATAATGTTTTAGATCTATCATGTAAAATAGTAGAAACGCCTTCTGGAGCGCAACGTAACCTGTAGCATCCAAAAGAATCACAAGCTTTAGATTAAACACAGATTCCATCTTTTGAGGGTCAAAGTTTTAACAAACCACAACCTCAAAATACTCACCAGTGTATGATAAACATCAGCTTCTAATTTTAGCTGCATTGTACAATGTGTGATATTTGTTCAATTGATGCAGGTGGAATCACTCGTGACGCCTTCCAGAAGGAGCTTTGGTGCTACGACCCGGTCGGCGACACGTGGCGCCAGCGAGCCAACATGTCGGAGCTCCGCGGCCTCCACTGCATGTGCGCCGTCGGGGACAGACTCTACGTCATGGGCGGGAATCACTTCCGAGGCAGCGGCGACTACGACGACGTCCTGGGTTGCGAGTACTACAGCCCAGAGACCGACCAGTGGACGGTCGTGGCGCCGATGACGCGGGGCCAGAGCGACGTCGGCGTCACAGTGTTTAATGGTCACATCTACGTGGTGGGGGGGTACTCCTGGAACAGCAGGTGCATGGTTGATATTGTGCAGCGGTACGATCCGGAGCAGGATGTCTGGGACAGGGTGTTCAACGTCCTGGAGCCCCTGGGGGGGATTCGCGCCTGCACAATGACGGTCCACCTGCCGGAGGGGTCGGTGGATGAGGATGAGATTCAGGACTGTCCGCTGCCCACGGCCATGAGCTGATGATGCAGCAGAGTCGAGGGGGAGTTGGGCTTCTGCAGGCCGGATATAACAAGCCGCACGCGGAAGCTAGCTAGCTAATGTTAGCATTTAACCCTTTATTGCCTTTCAGGATTTTGAGACTTCTACTTCCGAAGTTTGATTTTGTTATTGTTTTCGCTGATAGATACAAGCCGCCAACACATGCATCTGAATTTTCACAAAGCCCGTGACAAAAGCTAACCAGCAAACGACACACAAGACGAAGGCCAATAACAGACGACGAGGAAACCTATATGGAATAAAAAATATAAATTTTCTGAAAAACATTCGATCACTTTTTATGTATCCAATATCCAAAAAAAAATTTGTTGAGCGACTCTAAATCCACAATGTGTTCCGGAGGATTTCCCTTTAGACGTTTTTCATGGTGTTTTATGGCAGAAAGAGCCGGAAAGGGCTTCCTGTCTGCGATTAATACGGACGTAAGAGAAGAAGTTTGAAAACCAAATCAAAGTTCACTGTTTGTAGAAGCACAAACAGATTATTTGGTGCAGCCATGGGAGCGACGATGAAACCGTCCTTGGAACGACATCCTTCACCTCCAGATAAGAGCGGCGTCATCAACGGCTAATCCAAGGCCTGGAAAACAAGATGCAAGCGGGTGCAAAATCTGTGAGCTAGACCGTCTACCAGAAAACCATGTCAGGACTTCACCGACTTGTACTTTCCTATTTCCTTCCAACCCAATGACCCAGATACAAAAAAAAAAAAAAAGCTAAGTACACAGAAAACATGGGCCAAATCAACCCGAGTCACATGAACCAGGTGGCTGATCGCTGAGCAAACCGTGGCTAACTAAATCATCATCGTGTGATTGTGTAACTATCGGTGCATCTGGCAAACAGATGGCACCTCAAACCAAACGATTGTTGCTCAGAGAAAGAGCCATCTTTAATTCTGCCCGAGCATCATGAGATCGGTTCATCTCAAACATCTCGTTGAAGGAACCCCGTGAAAAGCAACGCTGAACTTTGTCCCGCGGCCGTGCAGAAGGACGCAATTACAGACGTTCTGTTTCAAATGGAAGCAAACGATTTAAGAGAAAAGAAAAGAAAAGAAAACGTCCCAGAAATAGTGGCTGGAAGAATTTATACGCAAACCCGTTAAGGGCCGAGCAAAGGATCTGGACCCAATAATGCAGAGCGGGCGAACTCCAGAGTAGCTTTAAGGGACTAAAGAAAACTAAAATACTGCTCGACAGGCAGTCGCCTAAAACTGGTTTAACTGCAAACGTCAGAAAGAGGACAGGTGAACAAATCACAGCCAAACAAAACAACAACATCAAAAGGCAAAAGCTGGAAAGTACTGGAAACAAGTAGTAGAACAACAAAAGCCCGGAACATCCGACAACGCAGAGAAGATATTCTGGAGAGGAGCCGTCTAGTCGGGTCGAAGTAAGGAGCTGATTAGGTGGGACGAGGCGCAGGTGCGTCTCGGTCAGTTCCATTCTGCCCCTGCAGGGGCAGAAATCCTGCATCAAGAGGCAAACATGGCAACCATCACACCCGTGAGGGTTTAAAGTAATAATAATAATAATAATATGAAAAATGTCAAATAAAAAGGTTCCAAAACAATCATTTTGCTTTGCTTTAATTTTAAAGGATGCATCATATTCTACTTGGACGCCCCCCCCCCCCCCTTGGTGTTTGCGCTGTTGTCTAATCTGATCAAGTTCAAGGTGCGTTCAGATTCCATCAAACAGCGGCCGTGACGTCTCGGCGCCGCCGCTGAGGCCGCCCACCGTCTGCAGCGGGCTTCTCTTCCCACTTATCTTTCATCAGCAGCTGTCCTTGGCAAATAAAACATTCCAGACTCCACTTTCTCAAGCCCAGGAAAGCTCAATATTCTTCCATGTTGTAAAATAGCCCATCCCCCTTTTTTTTCCAGCGATGACTTCTTTTTTTTCTCCCTCAAATACATTTTCTGAGCTTACACAAAGTGGAACAGCCGAGGCTGGGAGCGCAGAAGGTCCCGTCGTTCTTCAGCAGGAAGCCGAAACTTCCACTCACAAAACTTCATTCAGCTTTTTCTCTGCTTTGAGGGTGGTGGTGGGGGGGGGGGGGGGGTTCTTTCTTTCCAGCAGGAGGAGGAGAAGTGCGTCTTTGTCTTTTCATTCGCAGAGGGAATTGTCCGGTGATGTCTCTGAGAGGCGATGTGTGTTTGGTGACGGGAGCCTGCGGATTCCTGGGAACGAGGCTGGTGAGGCTGCTGCTGGAGGAGGAGAACGCCGCTGAGATCCGGCTGATGGACAAACAAGTGCAGCCCACATTCGTGCAGTCTCTGGAGGGTAAAATCTGGCTTCGGCAAAGAATAGATGAAATATTACTGGCTATTAATCTGACAGTGAAGTCAAAGTGTGTTTTGTTTTTATACTCTATGAATGAAACTGAATTGAGGGGAGTATTCTAACCAAAAGAACATTGCTATCTCGAGGCCTGATCCATTCTGCCGTTGCTCTTAGGCTGCCGGGGCGACACGGCGCTGAGTGTTTTCCAGGGAGACATCAGAGACGGGGATTTCCTGAGAAAAGCCTGTCGAGGTGCGTCGGTCGTCTTCCACGTGGCCGCCATCGTCGACGTCACGGACGCGGTGGAGTACAGCGAGATGTACGCCGTCAACGTCAAAGGTGACAGATGCACTTTTTTTAGGGCCTCCTAACGTAACTGATCGATTATTGACCGATCGCATTAAGGCCAGAGCCAAACTGATTCCTCGCCGCCACGTCCTTCACCGTCGTCCTCTTTGATTTTGTAGGAACGCAGCTTCTCCTGGAGGCGTGCCTTCAGGAGAACGTGGCGTCCTTCGTCTACACCAGCACCATTGAGGTGATGGGGCCGAACGCCAAGGGCGAGCCCGTCGTCAACGGCGACGAGGACACCGCCTACGACGGCGCTCTGAAGTTCAACTACAGCAAGACCAAAAGGGAGGCGGAGCAGAGGACGCTGCGGGCCCACGACGAGGCGCTCCAAAACGGAGGCCGGCTGGCCACCTGCGCCCTCAGGTGCATGTACATCTACGGGGAGGGGTGCCGCTTCCTGCTGCACCACATGGGCGACGGCGTTCGGAACAAAGACGTTCTGATCCGCATGTCCTTGCCGGAGGCCCGAGTGAATCCCGTCTACGTGGGGAACGTGGCCGCGGCCCACCTCCAAGCGGCCCGCAGCCTGAAAGATCCGCAGAGAAGAAGCATCGCGGGAGGAAAGTTTTACTTCATTTCAGACGACACGCCGCACGCGAGTTATTCAGACTTCAACCACGCGGTCATGGCGCCTCTGGGCTTCGGCATTCAAGAGAAGCTCATCGTGCCTCTCGGCGTCTTCTACGTGTTCTGCTTCATCATGGAGGTTCTGTGCGTGATGCTGCGGCCCTTCGTCCGGGTCACGCCGCCGCTGAAGCGCCGGCTCCTCACCATGCTGAACACGCCGTTCAGCTTCTCCTATCAGAAGGCCAAGAGGGATCTGGGCTACGCCCCCAGATACACGTGGGAGGAAGCCCGCAAACGCACCACCGAGTGGCTCGCCTCAGAGCTGCCAAAAGAAAGGGAGAGACTTAGCGTGAAATAAGCGAGGAAGGCGAAACATGCTAATGCTACATGCTACACACATAACAGCATAAAGCAACTTATCTACAGTTGCTGACATCATATCATGTATTCGTATACCGTAAC
This sequence comes from Brachionichthys hirsutus, assembly GCF_040956055.1. NCBI lineage: Eukaryota > Metazoa > Chordata > Actinopteri > Lophiiformes > Brachionichthyidae > Brachionichthys > Brachionichthys hirsutus. Next base: position 11,889,061 of record NC_090908.1, on the reverse strand, counting down.
GTCAGAATAGATGATTTAACGTAAAGTATTAACTCAACACGGAGAAGTAAAGGAGGCTAGGAACAATTAAACTTTATTATTACCTGTTGGTCTTGTGCTGTGTGGTGCAAACTATTAAAGTTTATAGGGGGGTAAACTCCATCATTCACTGTGGCTCGTTTATCTTTATTCTGCATTTTAATTGGGTGATTGTTAATGATAACTTCTGAATTTGAATTTTTGTACGTGCTCTGCAAAAGTTTGAAGACATTTTCCTCCTCTTTGCGTTAGCTGCTAGCTGCTAGCTGCTGCTGCTACCCCAAAGCGGCTTTATAAAAGCGGCGAGTGTTAGTTTCGATAGCTTAATGGGCTAATTTTTCATTTATTGTGCTCTCACGCGCTAATCACTGTCTAATAAACGTTAAATGCCAACTGCAGAATCTTGACTTCATTTCCTGTTTGTCATCAGCAGCCTGGAGGTGAGATCCAGACAAACCCACTGTGTGTTCAGAACCAACAACATCAGCCGGAAGATAATTGATTAACTGTGCTAAGCACAGGCTAATGAATCGCAATGATGAGTGAGAGTATTGATCACGTAAAGGAGTATTATCTGCGGAACGTCCAATCAGATAATGATTGATTTCCCCTCGTGGCTCCTCGCTTCACGTGAAACACTTCTGTGTGTACTCAAAACGCATCCTGGTGCACCCACACACACACACACACATACCGGCGGGCAGAGTCCAGCATTCGGAACAAACAGCCGGTGAATACCAATGAGGTCATGAATTCCCCGCCAGGCAAACACTCGTCTGGCTCGGCCCGGGAAGCAACTCGCTGTCGGGATGAGTGCTTCGACGGGGCGAGCGGAAGGTTGCCGAGGATCCACTGGAGCTTCACGGGTAAAGAGGAGCGGTAAGATGATTACAAAGCAGATTTTTCTGATTGTTAAATGCGGATTCCAGGCCGGCTCCCTGACTACGGTTTTTCAGATAAAGGCTGAATAGTCGTTTTCTCACGCTGGAGGCTGATCTCCATCCACCAATCTGGGGCTGCAGAGAGCTGCCTGAGGACAAAAGCTCCCATTCAGCCCTGCAGGACTGCACAAATGCCAGGGGAACTCAAACACACCCTCCTCTGGCTTTTGACAATCTGCGTCACCTCTGTGGCGGTGGGTAAGTACAAAGGCTCATAAAGGAGATCTGTCTTCTTCTTCTTTTTATATAAATAAATGAAAGGTTTTATTGTCATTTGTTCAAGCATAATGAAATTAAATACACAATGATGCTGTGATTAACTTAAAGATGCATCAGGAAATGATTCAGGTGTTAAAGCAAATTCACCAGGAAAAGCGAGGCACAAATTTTGACGCTCAATTGACCGCAATGTTAATGAAAATCTCAAAGTGATCCAGAACCCAGGATCTCTTCTGGATCATCACCAAAATGTAATCGTTTGTTCCTGGTAACATTCCCAACATTTCCTGAAAATGTTATCAATATTCATCTGTAACTTTTTGAGTTATCTTGCTAATATTACTAATATTTTATAAAAGAATTTAAATATGAAAATCCAACTTTAATGAAGGTGTTTTATTCTGACTAATTGTGGTTATTTGCAACAATAATGTTTATGCTATGTGACACTCGAGCCCAGGAGTGGAGGAGGAGCTGAGGGACGAGTGCGCCGAGCTGAACAGCACCACCTGGCTGCAGTACCGGCGGCATCGAACCGGGCTGCGGGTCCGGTACCTGCTGCTGACCAGGAGAAACCCCGACTGTGCACAAGTGTTCACCGAGGAATCGCTCGCCGACACCCGCGAGCCCTCCGGCTTCAACGTCTTCCTGCCGACCAAAGTCATCATTCACGGATACAGGTGACGATGTCACGTCCTGCCAGGAACCAATCAGCATCAAGCAACGTTTTTCTACGAAACTCTGATTTCATATTTTCATCATAAATATTTATTGTTCTTGATGAATATACCAAATTTAAAGGTGTGAACCAAACTTGTGTAAGTATAAACCAGGTTGAGACTCGTTTTCTGATTAAATGCTGAAGGACTGTTTGGCCTTGGGGGGGGGGGGGGGGGGGGGCTGCGCTCGGGGCCGGTCCGGGTGTCACTATCTAGGGTTCATCGTCGACCTTGATCCCTTCATTGGCCTGCCTACATCCTTTGCTCCATCATCCATCATCCCTAACCTCCGCCCTCCTCCACCGCAGAGCCACGGGCAGTCGGCCCTCCTGGGTGAAGGAGCTGGCCCAGGCCCTGCTCGGGGCGCAGGACGCCAACGTGCTGATGGTGGACTGGGTCTACGGCGCCTCCTTCGCCTACAACCTGGTGGTGCAGAATTACAAGGAGGTGTCGCTGCAAATCTCCGTCCTCATCAACCAGCTGCAGGTGAAGAGACCCGGTCGCTGCGTCAATGCCACGCTTAGCTTTGCCCTTGAACGGAAACGGTCGATGTCGGGAAATGTCGGACTTCCGTTTCTTCCCGACAGAAGCACGGATGCAGGCCGGAGAGCTTCCACTTCATCGGGATCAGCCTCGGGGCGCACGTGGCTGGGTTTATAGGGACTCTGTTTGAGGGGAAGATAGGAAGAATCACAGGTCGGTGTGGAGATTAAGCTGCAACTCTAGCCGTGAGAACTTCCACCATGTCACTGGTGAAAGTCAAACTGTCAGTGTGTCCAGCTGCTGCTGCCTCTGACAGCGTTTCACTCGCGACCTTGGATGAGTCTTCGGACTCTTTTAATGATAAGGCCTCGGTGATAAGAGCCACTTTAAAGCGATGCGGAGAGGCGGGACGCAACAAACCGCTGTCAGCCTCAAGGGCGCGGCGTAAAAATAGTCCTCCCGCATGACTGTCTTCCAACCATCGTCCTTGTGCTGCAGGCCTGGACCCCGCCGGGCCCATGTTTAAAGGCGCCGACACCTCCGACCGCCTGGACCCATCTGACGCTCAGTTCGTCGACGCCATCCACACAGACTCTGACTGTGAGGCGAGCTCATTTTGTTTTACCTTTCGGCCTTTAAAGCAATTCCAAACGGCTAATTCGGCCGGTGGCGTTGATGAGTTTGTCTCCTGCGGCAGATTTTGGAATCTCCATCCCCGTCGGTCACGTGGATTTCTTCCTGAACGGCGGGAAGGACCAGACGGGATGCGCCCGCTCCAGGTTCGCCTCCGGTAAGTTCGGCCTTCGTTTAAAACGCGACGCGACCCCCGGGTTTCGCCCGCAGACATCGGGCTGTTTCTTCTTCAGTGTACGGCTACGTGATCTGCGACCACATGAGAGCGCTGCACGTGTACATGAGCGCCGTCAACGGCTCCTGCCCTTTGACGGGGATCCCGTGTTCCGGCTACGAGGCCTTCCTGAGGGGGGACTGCGTGACCTGCGGGGTCTTCAAGGGAAGCTGTCCAACTGTTGGTAAGCCGATCTTGAATTCTCCAATGAGGTTAAAGAGAGAGGCTGTGCAGAAATGTGCGAGTGAAGGAGGAACAATAACGGTAATAACACAGTTATTATTCCCTGTTTAATGGTAATAACAGGGATTAATGGACAGGACTGAGAATAGAAGCTTAAGAATGTAATGCGTTCTCGTTTTCCTCCTCAGGGTCACCGGTGGATCCGGTTCTCGTCACATGACAGCTTTTCGGCAGCTTCTTCTTTACGTGGCTGCTGTGTGTTTTCAGGTTTATCAGAAAACAGCGGGATCACCGTGTCTCCGCTTCCCAAGGAGCAGAAGCTCTTCCTCCTCACCTCGTCCTCGCCGCCTTTTTGCAGTGAGTTGTATTTGCACCACGGCGTGGAGGCCTCAGAACGACAACCCATATTATAGCTTTCGGGCTAATGCTATACTTTTACGTCCCGTCTACGAACACGGCTCATCCTATATGTCGTCCCCGTAAGCCCCATATTGGGCCCGACTTTTTTTTTTTGTTGGTGCTGCTCAGCTCATCACATCCTGCTGGAGCTGGAGGTGTCCCCCCTGGGTCGGAGCGCCGAGCTGGAGGTGAAGCTGACGACCGGGACCCTGGAGGAGGAGCAGCGGCTGAGGCTGTAGGTGGCGTCCTCGACCTCGGGGGTGTTTCTCTTCTACTCTTGTGCGGTTGCATCGTTTTGCACCGTGTGTGTCGCCCCGTCGCAGTCGGACGGACGCGACGGCGTACCGGACGGTGTGGGCCTACCCCGTGGCTCTGTGCGAGATCGGCTCCATCCAGGTGAGGAACACCGGCGCCCGGTTCTACCGGCAGGGAGACGTCCACGTGAAGTCCGTCTGCCTCTCCGAGCTCCCCTCCCCCGGGTAGGGCACCTGGGTTCAGGGCGCCGTAAAGAGTAGACGCTTTCTCTCGACTCGTTCAAATGTTTCAAAAACGTGTCGCGACGTTCGCGTTTCAGGCGAGAGGAGCCGCTGTGCGTGAACAACGTCCACGTCAGGCGAGGAGCGCCGTGGTCACACGACTACGTGCAGGTGTGCGGCGTCTTTTAAACGGCTGCGGCGGCAGGAGAGGGGTGGCGAGAAAGGAGCGCAGCCAGACGCCAGAACACCGGCAGCGGGCTCACCTGGTTGCTGGGTGAGGCGCTGACGTCACACCTTCACTTGTCCGCAGGTTCTAGTTCATGTGTTCATTTTAACTGTTGCTGTGTGAAGCTAATAAACGGCTAAAAAAAAAAGATCTGTGTTCTTTTCTCATGACAAGAGCGTGCATAAATACAAGTCAGAGAACGACAGGAAGTAAATGACGAGAGAGAGAGAGAGAGAGAGAACGACAGGAAGTAAACAAAGAGAGAGAGAGAGAGAGAAATCCAGCTTTATGGAGGAATTGTTGAAAACACTTTGGATCGACACAAAATTTTAATTAGTTCAAACCATCTGCTAATATATCAGCATATAGAAGAAGTCGCAGGGCAAAGAAAATTAGTATTATTATTGATCCGTACAGATAATTGATTGAAATTCCACAACATCCACAGGTTTCATGGATCAGAATGGACGTGCTGGGTCTTGACTGAATGATGGAATACTTTTTCTCCCTTACTCTAAGTAGAAATGAGCGGCTTTCATACTGCCGCGCCATGAGGATATCGCGTTTTCACAATTTGGGAGTGTCGGTGGGAGCCAGCGGCGCTCTGGCCCTCCGGGACCGCGGCGGGAGCATCCGGTCAGCTTCGCCTCCTGCAGGAGGAGTCAACATGGAGCGTCAGTCGGTGCATCCGTCACAAAACTGCAGCCGGAATGTTTTGCATTTATTTTTGCACAGTTTTTGAAGTGATGCCAAAAACCAGACATCTATTTTAGATTAATTTATGCTGAACTGTATCAGATGTGTGTGTTCCAGCGGCCTCCCAGCGGAGCTCCTGCAACCCAGACGTGACACTGACTCCGCTGCCCCAGCTATGAAACGCAAAGCTCCACCCGCTTTTAGGACGGCAGGAGCGCAGGCATGCCGCAAGGATTACTCGTAGGCCCCTGAATTTTTTTTATTACAAATACTTTTCTATTCCCATTTTCTGTTGTTTCTGTTTCTTTCTTTTTTTTTATGGTACATGTGTGATGTCAATTATTTCCGATGAAGCTGTTCCAGCGGCTCTTCGTGCACGAAAGATCTACCGATATTATTGGATGCAAATCATAATAGTAACCAATCAGAATGATTTGTTGAGGGGTTTTATTTTTTGCTGAATACATCATGTTAAACTTGATCGTTTGTGTTTCCTGTTTTCTCTGCAATAATTCCCTAAATCTTATTTGAAATTTAAACCTTTAGTCTACTTTATGACACCACTTTTCTAGCCAGGTTAGTAAGAGCTGTGCACCCAACCCCCCCCCCCCCCAGGTGAGGTACTTACATGTAGCTTACGGGGTGACCCAGTGAGTTAGCTCCGGCACCCTACCCCCCCTCTACCTCAAATAATCCCTCTCACTGCCATAGTCCATTAAGGAGCCCGCAACATCAGCGAAGTCCTCCAGAACCAGGCTGGTGGAGTCCTCACCGGAGGGCAGCTCCGGGTCGGTCGCCCAGGGGTGCTGGTAGCGGTCCTGCAGGGGGGGCTGGGATTCATCTGCACTGGTCTTCCTTGGTCCTTGCAGGTGTGGCTGTAGGGGGTGAGATTGGGTTGGGTCAGGCACCTGGTAGGCTGGAGCGAGGTCCCCTTCCTCCTTTTCGGTTTCTTGTTCTTTGGCGTCATCGCCGCCCTGCGAGGCGGGGGCCAGCACGTGGTAAAGACTGGGGAGTCGGATGTCCAGCAGCATGCCACTCTTAATGTAGAGCTTGTTGTTGAGGTTGTAGAGCTTCTCGGCGATGTCGCAGCCCAGCATGACGGAGAAGATGCGGGCGATGTAGCGCTCCTTGGATATCAGCAGGTAGAGACGCCGGCGGCGCCACGAGACGTAGCGGGAGTCTTCCTCCGCCGTCAGGGTCACCTGGGGAGCAACGTATGAGACTCCCGAATGTCAATGATACAAATTGAAAAATATATTCTTACTTACTCATTGAGGAAACCGGAATCAATTGCATTTGGGAATTCCATACCTGGAACTTTCCTTCCTCGTTGGGTCTGAGAGATTCCCACTCCGGGGAGTCCAGGAACTGGTGGCGGTGGATGTAGTGCAGGAACTGGCCTTCCAGAGATACATTAATCCTAAAGACAAGGCAGACGGAGGTCAGACCACTCAAAAAAAAAAAAAAAATCATCATCCGCTTACAGCTTCTCTTTTGCGTGGGATCCGAACTTGAAAGCGAGTGCAGCTCTTCTTTTGAGGATGTTTGGATGAAGAAGTGCAACACTTCCTGTGGCGGTTACTGCCAACAGCATGAAAGGGAAGTGAGGAGGTTCTACCGCCACTCTGAGAGGAACTTATCTCAATAAATAAATCCCACTGTGCTGCTGTGTGAGTTGGACACGCTCCGTTTCAGTCCCGAGTTCAACTAACGCTAACACATTTAAAATGCTGCTGAATTCCACAGAGAATGAATTCAGCTTTTCCAATTTGGATAAAGACTTCATGTACAAACTGCAGCACCTTATAAACTGGATGAAGGATGAAAACTGGAAATTAAGTATTAAATTAAATGGTTTTATTACATAATAAAACACAAACATTCTAAAAAAACTGCAGCAATGTAAACATTTAGCTGAGAGAAAAGCTTTTGTTTGTTTTGTTTTTGATGACCTCTGCCATGAACTTGAGAGCTTCCTGTAGGGGGCGTGTCGGCACGCTGTGACGTCACTGCTGGCGACTGCTTTCATACCAGCGCAACAAATGGAGTAGTTTTTGTATGCGAGATGTGTTTACAGTTTCCATGGCAATAAAATCCGATCTACTTTTAATATTTTACCTCTTTTTACTAAAGTGTGTGCACAAGTTCTGTGGAGCGTTAATGCGCGCGCACACACACACACACACACACACACACACCTCCCAGACAGCAGAAAGGACAGCTGGTCGATCGGCGTCTTGCCCTCCACTGCGTACGTCTCTCCGGCCTTCAGCTCCACCACCCGGTTCTCAAAGGCGCCGGTGACCTCCTTGAACACGTGGACGGGAACGGCCAGCGGCAGGTAGACCGCCTGGTAGAGGCCGGTCAGCTCCTCGTCGTGGATCCCCTCCTGGTGCAGCCGGTAGAGCAGGTGGCAGATCTGAGCCAGGCAGGCCAGCAGCAGGAGCAGGTTCCAGGCGAAGACGTCCAGGCCGCACATGGTCAGCCAGCCCCACAGGGTCAGGCACAGGAAGGCGGGGCTCAGGAAGCCGAAGAGGAAGAGGCCCCCGTAGGCCCCGCTGCCCCCCATGTAGCCCAGGAACAGCAAGGTGTTGCCCAAATGGTAGATGGCCCCTTCGGTGTTGTTGCTCCAGCCATCACAGAGCGGGGCAAAAAGCAAGCCGCCCAGCAGGGTCGAGTTGTCGGCGCTCATGTTTGAAACAATCAATGGAACCCGCTATTCCCGTCCCAACATTCACGACGACAGGTTCTGTTTGAATACGAGCTTTGATCCAAAATAAAAACAGCCAACGCAAAAAAAAACAGAGGTAAATATTTGTTCCCTTGCCACAAAATGGAAAATTCTTCAATGTGAAGCAGCGCTGGCGGCTCCGTCCGTCCCAGAAGCACAGCTGGAATGGCTTTCTCCCGTCATTCTGCGTCCCTTTCCCCGCTCCTGTCCCCTGTCCCCCGCCGGAGTCGTCCTCTCGTCGTGCTCTTCTGGTTGTGTGTCTCTCTCCCCCCCCCCCGGCCTGGAACGCGGAGCCAACAGCTGGAGGAGAAGGGCCGAGGGGAGGGGGGGCGTGCATTGACAGAGCCCCTAGATGGATAACCATGTTTGGAATTGAAACCCAAGGAGGAGAGAGCGGTGGACAGAAAGCAGGCCTGCTACTTGACATGAGAGAGAGAGAGGCAGGAAGCGGGAGGGACGAGAGACAGCTCTCTCTGTCTAGTAAAGTAAAAAAGAAAGAATCCATCTAAAAGGCTTCAGAGAACTTCACCCAAACTTTAAAAGTCCAGATCAGACTCGGGAATAAACATTCGGCACAAACCCAGCTCTGACCCGGGAGGACTCGGACGAGTTCCTACGTGGATTCTAGCGTTGGCTAAAACGACAGCAGAACTGAACGCGATTCCCGTTTACTGCCAAACGCTGCGTTAGCTTAGCATTTCCAGGGGGGGGGGGGGGGGGGGGGGGTTCGCTGCGTGGATGCACGTCCGTCCACTGCCGGTCACACCTCGGCATCGGTGACACACGACGGCGGAAGAATGCAGATATGCCGAGTAGTGAGTTTGCAGGAGGGCAGGAGTTATTTTTAAGTCTAAGTGCATGCCGGGGACGGCAACCGTGCACAAAGTGAGCCTCGGACGCAGTTATTGCATAGGTCTTTTATTCAGTCAGACAGCATTTCAGATTGATATTTTCTTTTACCCCAGTATTTCCCTTCCAGAGCCGAGGTATAAATAAGAGGGGGGAAGAAGGGAATGTCCAGAGAGGTCGTCCACTCCCACAGCAACGCTGCGGCAGGAAAAGAAAGCAGTTTTAGTGGATTCGTCTTCGTGATCCGGATTTAAATCCGCACGTAAACCAGAAAACAGGTTTATATTTCTGTCACGGCTCTTTGATCTGAATCAGGAACGGAGCCCTCGAGGCTTCTGGCGTGTTTGCGTCGTCACGCTAGAACAGGAGACTCATCCGGCCCGTCGTTACCCGACGCTCCGCTCCTGCGGTCAGAGCTCAATTCAAACGGCAGCGCTACTACAATTACATTTTCCGACCAGCTGAAGGATAGACAAACGCTTCCACGGACTTTACTAACTTCCCACAATGCCGTTTGACATGAAGAATTATCGTTGAAAGCCGCGCAAACTTTACATTCCAGTTAATCTAGTTTCTTTTAAGTTGATCCTCCATTCTCATCTAGTAGTTCAGAATTTACTTGATGACGCCGGACGGATACAAGAACGCAAAGCAAGGAAATTTAACTCAAGTTGGGGTATAACTGCGCCTGTGGTTCGATACTTACCACGCACACACACACACACACACACGCCGAGCAGAGGAGTTAAATCTTGAATCCAAGCGCCCTCATGCAGTCTTTATGTGCCTCGATCAGCTCGCCGCAGTGTTCTTCCCCCTTTTCAATGATGCTGAAAGAAACGAAACGATGAGCGCGTTCACCCGCAGGGAGGCTCGTCCCCGCCTCCGGCCCGGGTACTCACCAGGCGTCCCTTATTTTCTTCGTCTCTGGACAAGCGCAGCAAGGCTTCAGCTTCGTCTTCGGCTCCGCGGGCTCGGCCGCGGAGGCGCACTCGATGCCGGCAGCGGACACGGACATCTTCAGGCTGAAATTAAAATCGTGGCAAGGAGAGCTCAGACTCATTTGAGTCATTCAAATTCCAAAACGCGTGAAGTGTACGTGCTCAGACTCATGCCTCACCCCAACAACCCAGAACGAGTACATGCATGCATGCATGCAAAAAAAAAAAGATTTGTGCACCTGCGGGTCTCAGGAACTTCGGCCTTTAAAAATGTTCTGATGATGTACCAACGTGCTAATACAGATCACGTTATAACCGCTAGCATGCCAGCACTTCCTGCAGCTTAGCAACAGCTGAAAGTGTTTGAGGACTAATGTCTGATAAAGATCAGTCACTTTCAATCATTTGCCACGTCAAAGTTAATGTTAAGGATATAATTCCGATAACCTTGATCATCTTTGACACAAACCAGCCGCGTTAGAGACGCAGAACTGATGCAACATCGCAGCTATTTTAGCATTAGCTAATTTAAGAAACTAAAAAGCATTTTAACTTTGAACCCCGAGTCTTCGGTAGATGTCAGCGGGGCTATAAAGCTGAATCTAGGAGCCCTGCGTGGACGTTAGCTTGTTTAGCTAGCCTTGCGGAGGCGTTGCATAACGATACAGTTAGCTAACATCGGCTAACGCTACCTACGTCAACAAAAATAAACTCTCACGCTATAAATAAGACGCTTAATAGAAAAAAACCGAAGGACGCATTGGACCCCCCCCTCCGACCCCCCGCCGCCGCCTTTAGCACGAATGACAGGTGTAACCCACGCACCTGCGTGACGGCTGTCGGGACACGAGTAGGCCGCTTCACCTTCAGAATGAAAGCAACAACACGCTGAACGTAAACTCGCGTCTTTCCTCGTTATACAAAGCTCACGTGACCAAGAAGCGCCAGCAAAGACCTCTGGGATATGTAGTACTGTTAGCGTCAGGGTAAGCTGAGCTAATTAGTTAGAATCTAAAAAAAACTAGTACAAATATTTTTGATGTCTTTTTATTTTTTTACAAGTTGATTTTAGACATTTAGCACTTAGTTGACTGAACTATGACTGCACTTATAATCCTTTAACCTGCCAGGTGCGGCTCTCAAGATGCTGACGAAGCGCCGTGATTCGTGCACAGGTGTACAAACAGGTGTAACTTCAGAATGTGCTAATTTTATCTCTATTAAATATACATTTGTGACTGTGAGGTACTGAGCTCCACCTCTTCAGGTGCATTTCCCTAATCATGATCAATGTTTAAGATAAAACATGTAAGAAAATCCTCAGCACTGTAGCAATAATCAACAAATCTGTGGTTAAAGTTTAAACGACAAAATCTGAGAATATAAGATCCTTATAAATCACCACATGAAGTAATTAAATATGGGATTGTTAATTTTCCTGATCATTTTGTCTGTACAGTACATGCATATTTATTGACTGACAACACTCGATCCTGCAAAACATGAAAACAAGTCCTTGTAGTTTCTTTTTTTGTAACATCAGCAAGCTAGTGGAATCATATCAGCAGCTTTTGCCTTACAAGTCTGTGCAGTGAAATAGTTGCTGCTGGGCAGAATGCACCGCCGGTGTGAAAAATGTTGGTTTCCTGTCCCACTGAAGGCGTGTTTGTCTCCACACGTCTCCCGGGTCCACGGCGCCGAGCGCCTTGCTCTGGTTCGAGGGCCACCAGCTGTGTGCTAGATAATGAATGAACAAGTCAGCATATTGCATGTTTGCCGTGCGCCGTGCTTTGGATATTCATTTCAAGCACACAATACTGAAGTTATTGCTGTGATTTTTGCAGGATTTCAAAGTTGCATTTGAAATAGCTTTTAATTCACCCTCGGTTTTTACTGTTTCCTGTGGAAATGCGGCCCCTGAAGGAACGGAGGTGTAATATTAATAATCTCTACTGTATAGTCAAAATAATCTGTGTTGATGGGAAACGCATTAAAATACTCCTAATTAAAGAAATAACCCAAATATTGATGCATCCAGCATGTTTTGACAAAATAATGCAGCAAATTTTGCATCCATAAAAGACACAGATACAGATATGACTTTTATTTTGTTGGATAACCAAAATGTAAGCGATGCACGAGAGTGCTGATGTCAAGAAGGTTTGTTTTTACGGTTAAGGAATCTAAAAATAGAGATAAAATAAATGTTATTATTGGTGTAAATCACAATACAGGGAGACTGAGGTGCTTGGCGGAGTGCTTTTCTAGACTTTTATGCTTCCTGTGTCTGGAACATATAGGACAGATTATTATATATCCATCACTTTATTAGACCCATCAACATGCAATAAGCTGCCAGTGTTTGATTTCATCCACTGACCCGGTTTAAACCCGCAAACGGCACCAGGTCCGTCTCAGAGCCGCCGGCATCGGGTAACACACTCCGGTCTTTCATTACATCCGGGTAGAGATGGCCCGAACTGAACCTGTGTATGCAGGTGTCTTGTTCACATGACAGTAGGTGTGTCCTTCACACACACACACACACACTGTGTGAGCCGGACCCAACACTCTTGAGTCATGCTGGGATGAGATGCAGATACTGAATAGCTGATGAGCGGTGTGAAAAGGAAAAGAAGCGGAGGGGTGGGGGCAGAGATGGAGCGAGGGAGGGAGAGAGAGAGAGAGGGAGGGGGCAGAAAGCCGGGCATCCGCTCTCCTTGCTCCGTGCAGCTTCAAAAAGCCCGGAGGTGGGGAGCCCCGATGGAACATTAGAGGTCGGGGAGCGGTGGAGTCGGAGCCGACCTGGGCAGCAGAAGCGAGACGATGCTCTGTGCTTCCAGATGATCGGAGGATCGGAGGCGTCGCCGGGGGCGATGGAGAAACTCAAAGGTCCCACCGTGGGATGCACCAAAGCCACCTGTGGGTGGAGAGCCCTGCTCCTCCCGCAGCTGAACAGGCAGTCGCTGTACCTGTACGGCAGCGAGATGGCCGTGGAGAAGGAATGCATCCGGCAGCTGCAGAGCGGCGTCTTCGTCATCCACCCCTTCAGCTCCATGAGGTAGTCCGTGTGCGTGTCACCCTTGCGTTCTTTGGGAGTTGTGTAGCTTCTTGTCAGGGTTTTTTGCGAGTGATTATTGTCGATCAGAAGCTCATCCTTTCTTATACCGCTGGGCAAACCGATCGGCTTATCGACAGGAACATCGTCTGCAATGATAGGATCAAACATTTTCTAGGGCGATCCAAGTTGACGACCTCAAAAAAGTGTTTTATAAACTAGACAATGATCCATTGGACGATGACAGGATTAGAAGGAAGCGGGTGAATCATTAACGGAGGGATGCTTCTTGCAGGCTGTGTCCAATAGCGCTATTATCAGTTTGCAGGGCGATCGGATGGCGTGCAAACAGAGACGGAGAGAAACAATTGGGATCAGAGAGCATGAGCGAGTCGGGTCATTCGAGCCCGGACATCACGCAGCGGATCAGGACAGTTCGAGTTACAGCACCAGGATCCCACCTGCCTGACCGGCGGCAGGACGTCCGAGGAGCCCCCCCCCCCCCAGAGGACTAAAGGTCTAAAGGTCACGCGTGCTCACAGATGTCATTCCTGCTGCAGGAGCTACTACATCATGTGCATGGTGGCGATCACGTTCCTCAACCTGATCGGGATCCCCATGGAGATAGCGTTTCTGGACGCGGGCAGCGGCCTGGCGTGGGAAGGCTTCAACGTGTTTTCGGACACCCTGTTCCTGATCGACGTGGCTCTGAATTTCCGGATGGGCATCGTGACAGAGGACAGCGAGGTGAGAGTGGCTGCATGCGCTCTATTTTCAGATACAATCTGGGAGACTGTAATCCGGGTGCAGACGTGCACGTACAATCCATCTCTGCCCCATCTGTAATCTACTCAATGCACGATAGATTAACAGACCCCCCCCCCTTCCCAGCTCCTGGACAATTGGCACCTGCTGCTTGATTTTATAAGAGGGATTATGACGTGTTGGATGAATGGGAGGTAGGGCATTTCCAATTAAGTATGATGCAGGCAATCCCCCGTTTGTTTTCATCTGCCCTTCCTCTCTGGCTTCTATCCTGCCAATCAAAAAACGCTCGGTCTGATTTTTTTTTTTTTTTGAGTCAACCAACGGTTCAGCCACGCCGTAAAATCAGAGTCGATTCCCGGGGAACACAGATTTAATCTCGTCTGACATCTCTCTTTTTTGCAATCCTCGCCCATCTGCCTCTTCGTTCTGCCTCACAGGAAGCGATTCTGGACATCAAGCAGATCCGGGTCAGTTACCTGAGGTCGTGGTTCATACCGGACGTCATCGCCGCGTTCCCCATTGGCTACATCCTGCTGTTTGCGGTGAGAAAAGGCAATTAAATGTGGCTTAAAGTCTCGTCTGTGGCAGACAAGGAATAAAAGATAAGCAGGAATCACAGTATTGGTCATTTGGGATCCATAATTATTTTTTTTTATTCTAGGATTTGCAATACCAAAACAACGACAACCCCTCCAAGACCAACAAGGTGATGAGGATTCTGATGTTCGTGCGGATCCTCAGCCTGATCCGACTGGCTCGAGTGTCCAGACTGGTCCGATTCTTCAACGAGGTGGAGAAAGTAAGCGCAAACTCCAGACGGTCCACCTCACCTCTGAAATACGATCGGCTTTTCTCCCTCACGGGCGCCTTATCGGCCCCCGAGTCCGATTACCCAGGGAGGCGCGGATCCGATTCTCGTTTCCCTTTCCTCGCAGGTGTCCAACGCAAACCTGGAGGTGGTCCGCCTCTTCTTCCGCATCTCGTCCCTGTTCATGATGATCTTCCTGCTGTGTCACTGGAACGGATGCATCCAGTACTTTGTCCCGATGCTGGAGGAGTTTCCCACCGACTGCTGGGTCCGGAAGGAAAACCTGATGGTGAGACGAATCAGCATCGGCAGGTTCTCCAAGGTGAACGTCCTTTTTTTTGACGAAGCGTGCGTAACGGTCCTTACAGAACGCCACGGTCACAGTCAAGTACTCTTGGGGCGTGTTCCGAGCTCTCTCCCAGATGATCGCTCTCTCTTACGGATCCATGGACGCCCCGACCAGTGAGGATCCCCACCACCGTTCGTCATCCAGCTCTACCGCTGTCTCGCATGTAAAAAAAAAAAAAAAAAAAACTCATTCACCTGTCTTTAGATTACGTTGAAATGTGGATCGTCATGGTCAGCATGGTGTCCGGGTGTCTCATGTACACGGTCCTCGTCGCCAACGCCACCGCCATGATCGCCACCATCGACCCGGCGGCCAAGGAATACAAGAGCAAGGTGGGCGCTTCGTCAGAGTGCACGCCGTCCTGGCATCCCGCCTCCTTTACCCCGAGCTTCCCGGTCTGTCCTGCCTCCACAGATGAGCCGTTTGGAGCATTACATATCCTTCATGAAGCTCCCGCCAGAGCTGCAGCTTCGCATCAATAAATACTACCAGGCTCGCTACGGGGGGAAGTGGTTCCACGAGAAGGACGTGATGGACACGGTGTCCTCGGCGCTCAAGGAGGTACAGGAACGAGACATTTTCACCTTTCGGCCTCCGCCCGGCTTCGTTCAAAAGCGTTTCCGTGTATTTTTTTTTAGCAAATCCTGATGGTGATGTGCAGCCGGCTGCTCCGAAAGGCGCCGCTCTTTAAGTACAGGGACGAAAACTTCATCAGCGCCGTCGCCGTCAAACTCGAGTACGAGATCTTCCTGGAGGGCGACGTCATCGTCCGGCAGAACGTCCCGGGAGACCGCATGTTCTTCATCGACCACGGCCAGGTCCTCACGGAGGCCGACGCCGACGAAAGGGAACTGTGTGACGGAGATTTCTTTGGAGGTGCGTCGGATTTACAAAGATCAGAGTGTATCTGGAATTGTTTTTTTTTTTTGCTGATTGGAAAAAGGACTTTAAGGCTGCGTTAGTGACGGAAATAAAAGTTTAAGAGTCAATAATGATTGGCTTCAGAGATTCTACTTCTACTTTGTGACATTTGTAGCAATAGTGCAATAAATACAAACAATTACTTTTAAATTTCACGTGAGCAGATTTTTTTTTGTCTTTACACTTCGAGGTTCCAACATTTTTAAAACATTTCCTTCCGTAATGCGTGAACAAAGTGTCTCATCGATTCCAAGGGTTTGAATGCAATATATTACATATATATATATTGCATGTCTTTATATATATATGTATATTAGACACATCTGCAAGCTGATGCATATTTATTTCATCCGTTTTCCAAGTCAAACTAATGAATCAATCGTCTACAATCGGGGGATTTCTTTAATTCTCCGGCTTTAAGTGGGATCGGGACTTAATCTTTCCGGCAGCCGACCTCTGGAGCCAAAGCAGGCTTCCCGAAACAACTCGGCTGAGTCCGGCCGTTTAATTTAGGATTAATTGTCAGCCCTCCTGCCCGTCATTAACCCTTCATCTGCGGTTCCCTCTCTGCAACAGAGTCCTGCATGCTGACCAAAGGCAAACATCTGGCCACGGCGAAGGCGCTGACCGACTGCCAGTGCTTCTCTCTGCGCTGGGACGACTTTCAGGAGGCGCTGGAGGGCTTCCCAGATGTCAAGAAGGACTTAGAAAAACTGGTGCTGCTTAACGCTGAAGGGGGGCTGGTTTAGGATCAGGAAGAGTGCTTTGCCTTTTTTTTTTTATGCAGTGGAACAACTCGGTTCTCGAACAAACAAACAAAATGGCCGTTTCAAAAGCCTCGGAAGTCTGACAGATTTTTTTTTATTCGAACACACGAGAGGAGCCGAGGCGACACGAGGACGGAAGCGGAGTCTACCTCCAGGAGGACAGTTTCTCAGTCATTTTATGGAAGAGGACCCCCCCCCCCCCGACACGCAGCTAAAGGTATGTAAATGATGGAATTGTGTTAAATTAACTTTTATTGTGCTTTTGTTTTCCATACTATTTACACTTTCATGTGTTCTCTGTTGTTTAGATGCACGTAGTTACATATTAATATCGCTGTAGGCACGTTAAAGGACATTTATCTGCTGCGTCGGAACGGATTCATCCAGTTTCGGTTTTCGGTTTTCAGTATTCCGGAAGGAATTACGTTTGAGAACCGAGGTTCCACTGTGTATCGGAACACTGCTTTTACCCTCAGGCAATAACACTATTAAACGAACAGCATTAATGCATATGATAAATTATTTATGTTAAATTCAACGCAGTTGTTATTGTGACAATAACAATAAAGTATCTATCTATTTATCTATCTATTTATCTATCTATCTATCTATTTATCTATCTATTTATCTATCTATCTATCTATCTACCGTAAATGAAAAGGACCAGATGTTTCCAGGACTAATTGTGTGGCTGTTATATATAATACAGGACGTTGGCTGATTCCTCCTCCTGTGGATGCAAGATGAGTCCTTCATTCATTGATGGGCATTATTCTGTTTTCTGATCAGTTATTATCAATAAATACTTGAACTGTAAACCACAGCAAGCATTGGATTGCTCCTTTCATGTTTAAGTCGCTGATTTTTAGTAAGTAATTAATTGAGTAAATGATAATACAAAACAAGATGGGGTGAGTTCTTGAACAGAAATTCATATTCTAATCCTAATCCTAAACCGTGTAAACTGAGAATGGCCCTGGATATATGGTAGAAGATGGATGGATGATGGATGAATGGATGGATGGATGATGGATGTAAAACAAAACCCACATTAGTTTTGCTTAGTTCTCCCAGTTTTGAGCATTTTTTTTTGTCATAACGGCCCAATATAAACAGACAAGGTCTATCAAATTCATCCTCTGGGGACCATGAACGTCTGCACATCCATCCAATAGCTGTAAGGCAGGGTGACCGTCCATCTACCTGGCACTGAGTCACGCCTTGAGGAACCAAGTGGATTTAAGATGAAGTAAAAAAAAAAAAAAAAATCATTTAATTCCTCTCTCTGAAATGACATTTATTTATTTAGTAATATTTTATGAGACACTCTAACGCCGATGCGAGAGCGACAAAAACTGATCTGGTATTTTAACGTCGGCGTGAGAACCGCAGGTTGTTTTCTCCCTCTTTCCCGCTCATCCGAAAACGCAAACGGTGCCGGACGCCAGCCGGTGTTTGTACTCGTAGAGGAAGTAGGACGCCGGAGGGAAGTTGCATTTCATCTCCATCCTGCCTGGCACCACGTGGACCGTCACGCCGGCTCCCAGCCCCTCCTGCAGCTTCCTGAGCATCCTGGAGGCCAGGTAACGCCGGGCCCTGCCGGGGTCCTCCTCGATGGACGCGTACACCTCCGGCGGCGGGTTGGGGATCTTCCACTCCAGGTCCACGATGAGCTGGTGGATGCGGCTCTTGTCCAGCGAGGCGGGGGCGTCGCGGAAGCATGCCATCACTTGGGGAA
This sequence comes from Brachionichthys hirsutus, assembly GCF_040956055.1. Classification (NCBI taxonomy): domain Eukaryota; kingdom Metazoa; phylum Chordata; class Actinopteri; order Lophiiformes; family Brachionichthyidae; genus Brachionichthys; species Brachionichthys hirsutus. The sequence goes on along the minus strand of NC_090908.1, from coordinate 11,870,924 downwards.
CTGGTTCTTCGGACACCACAGGAAGTAAGTTACAGGGCTCGTTCTCTTCTGGCGCGGTCTCCTTTTCTTCTGGCATGCCCTCGATGCGTTCTTCCTCCGCGGGTCCCGCGGCGGGGTGAAGCATCACCGCCCAGCGCAGCCAATCGTAGTTCTTCTCTAGGGTCTTCAGGATTCTGGACGCCGCCTCCTCGGGGGGCGTGCGGTCATGCACAGCCCCGAGGAGCTCCTTCCTGATGTCGACTTCCGCCTGCTCCAGGAAGTAGCTCAAGCAGCGGGCACCCGTGCTCTTCATCTTCCTGTAGAGCGCGCCCATGCGGTCGGACCAGGTCTTCATCAGCAGGGCCTGGTCTCTGCCTATTAGAGAAGCCTGAGTGAAGAGGCACAGCAGGCCGGTCCCCAGGACAAAGTTCACCTGTCGAGGAGAGGAAGAGAAGGCAAAGAAGAACAACAGTCCAAAATACACACCTTCAGAGCCTCGACGCATCTGATTGACCTTAAATAGGTTAGCACGCCATAAAAGTCCTCTCCGGTACCCAGAACCGTCGTGCGTTTTTTTTGCCGACTACACGAATTATAAAAGTGTAAAGGACGCTAACTCGAGGTGAGTGCGTCGTCGGAGTTAAAGGCGCTGATAGGAAAATGAATGCGTGCGAAGCTATTTCAGAGCCGCTGTACGTGAACTTTATCACGTACAGCGTATTTATACATGATAAGTTCTTCAAGGTTAAATAAAGTATGGCTTTGGCTCCTGCGATTAACAAGGTCAGGCTCTTACAGCGGTGACCTTCAGCCTTTGTTTTGGTCCGCCCCTTCACTCGGGGTAAAACCGCATCAACCGATTCATGTCGTTGCATTTACTTTCTATAGTATTGGTTTATTTTGAACTAGCCACAAACGGAAAGTACTGCAGCATTAAAGGCTAATCCGCCGATGCTCTTAAAGCTTCTTGGTAAGTAAACTTTGGACAGACTCGAGTTTCTAGGATAACAAAAAACACACGTTTATCCTCGCGGCAGCACAACAGCAGCTGTGTTGAATGGACAACGGCGGCGGCGCACGTTCTTCCCACGGCCCTTGAAGAGATCTCAGATGTAGCGTGTGTGATAAATCCAAACACGTGTTTACGAAGAGACGATTGCATAATTGTATTTACGTAATAAACGAGTCCGTGACGACCGCAGCGTCTGTTAAGGTCAGTTTCTTCTCAGACTGGATGGTAATTAGGCTCGTCTTGCTCAAGGGCACCAGGGCAGATGGACACATTGGCCCGTGACAATTCTTTTTTTATTTATTTTTTTGGTAAGGCTTGTTATTTTTTGAGCATTTAAATGAGAAATAAGAATCCATTTGGATTCAAGCGGAAGCTATGTTCATTTTTTTGTAATAAAGTCACTTTATTGTTGATTCAAAAAGTTCAAGAAGCAAATAAAAGAATGTCTTTAACAAATTTGCCAGCTCGGCACGTGAGGAAGCGAATACAGGTCACGCCTCTGCTGAAGTAAAGGTTGGGTTTATTTTCATAGCCAGAAGATAAATGGCGTGCGCATCATTCCCCACGGGGGCCGCCATGCGTTTCTGGTGGATTCATCATTTTGATCTACATCCTGCACCGCTGTGCTCCTCCGCGTTTTCTCTCATAAACCTCTCCACGGGGCGAACGAGTGATCTGTATGCACACGATTTCAATTTAATCCAAAGGAGCTTCTGAAAGTAATGATTTAATGACAAATAATTATTTTGATTTCTGTCATTTAAACCCCCACCAAGGATTATTTGTGTATTTTTTTTCACTGACACCCCCCCCCCCCCCCCCCCCCCCCTCCAGCTTGCGTTCTCCACCGTACATCACACACCTTGACGCAGAACTCCCTCAGCTCCCAGCGTTTGGGCTTGCGGCTCAGAATGAGCTCCTCCAGCAGCGTGGGCTGGTCGGTCAGCGCCGCCACTCCCATCATGCGGTTGTAGAGAGCGGTCAGCTGCCTCTCCAGCCGGTACTCCTGCACGTACTGCAGGAACATCTCCGTCTCCTTCTTGGTGAATTCCGACTGCGCTCTCACCTGGAAAAGGCAGTAGGGAGATCGTTTTTATCTCTCGTGGTCAAAAGCATCAAGGTCACATCTGGACTTAAAAGCAGAGAGGCAACCTTATATCTCCAAATATGTCATATCGCCCAGGACCCAGAGAATACCACTGGAATAGTAGTGTTATTAGTTTTCTTGTTTCTCTTTGATTAGCTGGGATCAGGAGTCGGGGAAAACGGCATCGATTTTGTGAATGAAACGTTAAACTATCACGATACCGAGATTGGGCCTCATTGCCTTCAAATCTAGGTTGATTTGCACGTTTGAGATCCAAGGCCGGTCTCCTCACCGCCGTGCCCAGCTGGTAGTAGACCACTGCCAGATCGTCTTCCAGCTGGTGGACCTCCTGGTCCTTCAATAGACCGTGACCTGTCGCCCCCAGCTCCTGATCAATTTGGTCCAGGTTCTTCTTGGCCACCTCGGTCTGCTCTCCTGTGGCATTACCGCACAAATAGGAGGATATCCCCTGGACCTGGACCCTGAGCACCGCACACACCCAGACACACACACACACACCCTCGCGGTTTACTTCATGTCTTGCATTTGCGCTCAGATGCGTGTTTGATGTATTAAAATGGGAAAACACACCTCACAGTTTGCATGTAGCCCACTGGCTCGAACACCTTTCCAAACAAAGCCATGGCTCCACAGCTGCGTTCTGATCTGCAATGGAAACAACAGATAAAAAAACACATCAAAACAGGTGCGACAAAGTTTAGGCTTCACTCTTCTTCTGTACATTTTGCAGCTCACCTCAGTTGTTCGGTGTGTTCAATTGCACTGACCTTCACAGTTTGCCCGGTATTTAAACACTCCTGAACAGCCACTTAATCTGATAAGAGTTCTCCACCCACTCTGAACTTCAAGGGAGGAAAGAAAAATTATACATGATAGGAGTTATGTGTAATTTACTTTTATCAATGCTGAGAGGTATATAGTTTAATCTATCTTTTACAAGTGGTGGAATTGAAGAAAACACATTCTGGCTCTTGTGAATGTGTAGAGGCAATGATGCAAAGTAATAATACTAAAATAATAATAATTTCTAAATTATGGTATAACAATAAAGGGTATTGGCTAGCAACCCCAGCCAATACTGTTCCAGATGAGTCCCTCCATTCAATTCTATCAATTGTTCTCCCCTTAAGGAATAAAAATATATATATTTTTGGATTATTTAGATTAGCTATAAATAAGAATGGGCCTATATGATATAATATCATATCAAATAGTTATACGCAACGGTCTAATTTTCAGTACACTAGATGGCGGTAAAGTAATATTTAGAGTTGAAATCACCGCTGGGGGAAAAAAAGACAACGAATAAGAATATACTTCCGGTTAAAGCCGGAAGTGGCGCCAAAATCGAATGTTTATCCTTTCCGAGGCAGAAGAGACGCCGTAAACAAACGACTCAGTCCCTTATTTGTAGCTTTTTCTTAATATTTCGAACTATATAGACTTACAACGTAAAATGGACCCAATGACAGACTTCTTTTCCAAGTTAAAGAAGCTGGCCGTAGCTCTGGAATCAGGCGCTTCCAAGCTCCAGCACACGTTCGAAAACCGAAACGACGCTGACGGCGGTGAGTGACGCGCCGATAAGCGTTAGTTTCTGCCGTCATAAATCGCGTGACGTCATAAACCATTATATCTGCTTCACGGATGCCCCTGAGAGAGTTTTACCTGTGATTTCAGAAACCACAGCTCGGGCGATGCGCACGTACCACGAACTCAACTGTGACGTCGCGAACCTAAAGGTGACGTTCCTGCTGCGTTGTCATGGTGACAGCTGCACACCTGCGTTTCTTATCGGTGTATTTTTTTTTTATTCCGATCACCTGCCTAGCTGTTCACGCGGTGCTTGCTCGGCCCGATCGCTTTCCGAAGGCGCTTACTGGTGATGGTTCTGATCCACTCTGGTCTGTCCGAGTACAGAAGCAGATCCAGGATCAGTTGACTCAGCAGAAGGCGCGGCAGAATGAGGTGAGCGGCTTCATCGAGACCTGCAGAGCGATGGAGCAGAGGATCGCCGTGGACGTCCAGGCGGTGAAAGGACACTGTGAGAAATACGGTTACCGGGCTCCCCGCCGCGCCTGTGGACCGGCCGGTAAGTATGATTGAAGTGTGTCGGAGTTGCCACGGCTACTGTTTGTTATTAACGGGTAAAGGAGATGAATTATAATTTAAATTCGCGACTTTCTCTTAACAGGTCAGTCAGATGCTGGTGATGATGATGAGGAAGGAGATGAGAATGGAAGCAAGTCACCGGGGGGTGAAGCTCCGAACGACGAGCCCGGAGACGATGGGTGCTCCTCCCCCGCCGTGGCGGGACCGCCCGCCGTCCCCGACGTGCTGCGAACGCCGCAGCTCTCCGACTTCGGTCTGTCTGAGATGCGGCTGACGAGAGCGCTGTCCGGGGCGGATTGGCGTTCTGAAGTGCCCCCGATGCCCGAGGTGAGCCTTCCCCACCGCTCGCTCGGCACGCCCGCTCCACCGCCCACGCCCACGACTCCCAAATGCGCCCTGCGGGTGGAGGACGATGACCTGCGGACGCCCCAGGCGTGTGCGTTCCCCATCTCGGAGCACACCATGTGTCTGCTCAACGACTTCACGATGGATCTGCTGCAGAAGAAGGCGGAGAAGCGCGGGAGGTAGATCGCCTTGTGCCCGGCGTTTAGCGCGATCTGAGCCTCGCCGATTCTAACTTCTTCTTCTCTGACAGACTGCAGGAAAGCATTTCAGCAGCAAACTCACTACCGGGAAATCTTCAGGCTAAAGGTATGACTTTAAACTTTGTTCCAATATTATATTTAATAAAGATATTATTGGAGAAAGCACTGAACTGAAACTTGTTTGTTTGTGTCGCTGCTCTTTTCGCCTTCGGCAGTCGACCTCGACTCTCCGGATACTCCCGTATTTTGCACCCCGGGCATCAAGATCAAAAAGTCCAAAAGCCGCTGCTCCCCGCCTGCGCAAGGCGCCGGTGACCCAGAGTCCCCCGGCTACTCTCGAGGAGCACCCACCACTCCTGAGGTCCCAGAATTCCATACTCCATATTTAAAGCAGCTGGTCAGCAACAAAAAGGTTTGATGGTTGATGAACGTGTGTGTGAGGAATATTTCAGTTTCTCATTTCCTTCCTTCCCAAAATCCCACAATGAATGATTCTTATCCAAAGAGGAGTTTTATTTTATCTCAATATGGGAGTTTGTGTGTTTTTTTTTTGTTGTTGTTGTTTTTTTACCTCAGCCAATCAGCGTGCAAACCGATGGCGACGACCACATCCTGGACCTTCCCACGCCGCTTTGCAACAGATCGGTCGACTCCAAGCGCAAGTGGGAATACAGCGTGCCACAGATATTCGTCCTGGCTGTGGAAGACGAGCGGACGCCAGAGGAGCCGGACCTGGACTGTCTTTTGCTAAATGTAAGAAGAGAAAGTTTGAAGGCTGTTGATGCAATAAGGTCCTTTTGATGTTCAACATTGGGTTAACCTTCAGTCTCACTGAGCGGTGACATCATTCAGAATTTGCCTGTCCATCTACCTGATTTGCATGACGGCCACCAGAGAAATTCCAAAATGCCGAAGGATAACGGTGAGCAAGAAGTGCTGCCTAAGGCCCCCGTCGGCGATCGAGATCTGGAGGGGCAGGCGGAGGAGTTTAGTTTAGGGACGCCTCGGATCCGGAAAGACTTCCAGGAGCCCGGCATGCCAGAGATGCCGGACCTCAGTTCTGTTACCCAGGACATCTGTAAGGTGTGTGAAGTTCCTGCTTTATGGTGAGAGCAGAACCCTGATCACCCCGAGTGTCAAAATCAATCTCCTCTCTTTGCTTATTCCATGTTTGGCTTGTGTATTTTTTTTAGCTTTTGTCTCGGGCGCAGATAAAGAGGACTGAGATCGCCGCTGTGCACCCAAACGTCAGGGTGGAAAAAGATCAAAGCAGGTAAAAGTCTCACACAAAAAAAAAGGCAGATGGTTTCGACCGCCCCGTTTCTGACTGGTTTTATTTTAATTGACCATTTTAACGCTCTCTCCCGTCCAGCTCTCCGCCTCCTTCAGCTGCCAGGATGTCTGCTGTGTCGAAGAGTGAGTTCAAGAGTCTACCCAGCTACCTGAAGCAGATGACCCTGGACAACCTCAACCAGGCCGTCCGTGACATCAACAAATTCCTGGCAGAGTGTCGAGGTCGGTGCTGGGGGGGGGGGGTCACAGCCTACAAAGGCTCGAGTGGCGAGACTGCGTCACCTCGGGTGTTGATTTACCACCACACGGCTTTACTCAGATTTGCCTCATGACACAAAGGAAGTAATTCCATCTTAGTCCTCCACCTTGCAATATATATATATATATATATATATAAACAAGTTATTTAAGGTCATATAATATATGTATATATATGACCTTAAATAACTTTTGTTTTTATTTTAGCACACTATTAGCAGAGAAACAGAATGAACAGGAAGTACTAAAAACCATAACCGAGCGCCTTGCTGCGACTAAACTGTTCCCTGTTTTGTGGCGCCCCCTGCAGGAGAACAGACAGAGTTTCGCATTGAGGCGCTGAAGAGGATCACCAACCTCGGAGCCTGGACCCCCGTGTACGTCCTCTGTCTCGCGCAGCTCGAGAGGCTCGCGCACGTGGGAGGAGCCAAGGACGACGCTGTGTATAAGCTGTGTAAACGCAACTAACGCACTTTTAAATTTAAGTTACGGGAATACCGATGTGTTTTCACATTTCCATCAATATACACGTTATTAAAAGTAATTTAGAAGAGTAATAGATGTGTGTTCACTTTGTATTTAGACTGTAAATATATTTTGTTAATTGTTTCATAGCTCACGAGTACCGGTAGATTGCACTAAAGTGACTCTACTCTGGATTTAAACTGACTTGTATATACTGTAATAAAAAATATCGTCATGGATATCGATCTCATTTATTCCAGCCAAAATATATTTCTGACAAATTGTATAATTTTTAGTACGCACAGAAATTGGTAAATTTAGTATCCTACTATTGCGACGCCATGATTAGTCCGGCTTGGTCTGTGATTGGCTGAATGTGACGATGACGTTAGCACGCGACAAATGTGTTTCTCATGTCCAGCCAATCAGAGGCAGAGTAAGGCGGGCCGTGACGCAAAGTAACGTAAATATTGTTTAGCCAACTATCTTCATTAAGCTAGCTAGGCACGTCATTGCTAAAACTGTTTTCTCGCTTTATTTTCTTGTGGCTTCTTTATTTTTTATTTATTTTAAAGATGGATCTTATTCGACCCCCGAGTTCACAAAGCTAATATTTTTTTACTAACTAATTTTCGCTGTTAGTATTTCGTTCCCTTCCAAATGATCCAATTAGATCGCTGAATGGAATCGACCGGCGATGACGTCAACATTTTTTTTTTCACGCTCTGATCGGCCACCATTTTGGGAGTCAAAACAGTCCCGACAGACGAGCAGCCGCGCACCTCCACGCGTCTCCGTGGCCTTACTATGGTTCACACATGCGTGGTGGCAGGCTGTAGGAACAGAAGGACACCGGGCACGTCGTTATCGTTCTACCGTTTCCCGCGCGACCCGGAGCGGAAGCAGCGCTGGATAGCTGCCGTGAACCGGGAGGGCTGGGTACCGAACGACGGCAGCAGGCTGTGTAGCACTCACTTCATCTCAGGTAGAGGGTGCGGCGGTCGCCCGCAACTCGGGGCGATGCGGGATGGACGGAATGTACCTGGAATCCAACGTGGAGAGATTCACGCGTGATTTTTGTTTTGATATGGTTTTCATTTAAAATGTGGTTTTTTTTTTTATTATTATATTTTTTTTACTCAGAAATTAGTTTTCAGTGACTTTTGGGGCTGAGTAAATTTTTTATACTCAAATTAAAATCTGTATTTCATGCAAATTGTACTTGGGGAAATCCATAAATTCTCCTCTCCGTGATTGGTGCTAATATGTTTTTCAATCGACTTGGACAAGATCCCTGAAACTATAAAGTTAATGTAAAAAAAAACTGTTTGGTCATTAAATATTTCCTATTATCATCCATTTATTGGAGCTGCAGCGGTAAAAACTACACTCTGATACACAACTCTTTTTTTTTTTTTTATCTCATCTGAAGAGTGTCTGCTGAACAAAGTAAATAAATAAAATAAACATCATCACCCAAACCCTAAAGCTTTTGAATATGTATTATTCATATTTTCCCCTCCTTTGCTTTCAGGTAAACAGGTGAAGAACCCACGTTCGCCCGATTACGTCCCGTCTGTGTTCACAGCAGCCCCTCTATCGCCGGCGATGAAAGAGCCGAGCGTCTCGGAGAGCCGAGATTCCGACAAGCAGGAAGCTCGCGTGGAGGCGGCCAACGCGCTGCTGTCCCTGCAGGGTCAGGGCGGGTCTGCGGCGGCGGCGGTGGGGGGTCGGGTCCGGGAAGAGCCGGCTCAGGAAGCCGGCATGGAGGAAAGCGCATCCTCTTCGCTGAGCGCCGACGAAGAGGATGATGAGGACGAAGCGTCCATGAGCGACAGCAAGCGAGGAAGGTTCTCCCGGGCGTCTGAGGCGGCCGTTAACTTTGACAATATTCTGAACGCGCTAAAGAGGGAGAACCAGAGCCTCAGGGAGTCGGTGGAGAGAATGTCGCTATCCGAGAGCGCCCTGAGGAACGACGCGGAGAAGGTGAAGTTCTACACCGGCTTGCCCAACTACTTCGTCCTGGAGACGGTCATGTGGCTGCTGGCGCCTCACATGGACGCCATGAAGAACGTGAAGCTCTCCAAGTTCCAGCGGCTGCTGCTGACGCTGATGCGGCTCCGCCTCGACCTCCGCAACCAGGACCTGGCCTACCGCTTCGGCGTGAAGGTCGCCACGGTAACCAGGACGGTGCACCAGATGGTCGGCATCATGTCCGCCACTCTGGTTCCGACGGCCGTCTTCTGGCCGTCTCGGGCCGAGCTCCGGAAGAACCTGCCGGCGGCCCTGCGCGCCTCCCACCCGGACTGCGCCGTCATCGTCGACTGTTTCACGGTGCCCTTCGAGGAGCCGGTTTCCCGGGGCAACCAGCCGCCGCCGCAGCAGCAGCAGGCGGCGGCGCCAAACTCTCAGGGGTCGGAGGCGGCTCACAGCGTGTTGAAGTATCTGATCGGGGTGGCGCCGCAAGGCGTGGTCACCCTCGTCTCTCGGGGCGTGCTGGGAAACGTGAGCGACAAGAGCCTCGCCGAGGGCTGCGGCCTCCTGTGCAAGCTCGCCCCCGGTGACGTCGTGTTGGCGAGCCGCAACCTCGACATCGCCGATTCCGTCGCCGCCAGAGGTGCCTTGTTTAAAATCGCCAGCGGCCGTCAAGGGGGGGCGTACGGCAGCTCGGAGGGGCCGCAGCTGGCCGGTTCGTCCTCCGAGACGCTGAGCGTGCAGAGGCACGTGCACCGGGTGATCTCCGTGGTGAAGCGGCGGTACGCCATGCTGACGGGCCCCATCGAGAGCCCCTTCACCGCCGCGTCCGAGCGGACGTCCAACCTCTCCACCTTCGACAAGATTGTCCAAGTCGCCTGTGCCTTAAACAACCTGTGCATCTCTGCCGCCCCGCTAGAGTGATGGTTCCGGGCCTCATTCCACGCTCTCCCGACGCCGCCGCCGCTCTAATGGCGAAGGCTCTATAGTGAAGTGACGGTTAGCAGTGTGTGGCGTTCACCAATCCCGTTTCAGCAGCGTCCTGGGCGGAAGACGTCCTCCTGCGCGGGGCTTTTCGTAAAAAGAACTACAGTGGGCCGAACACAGGTCCGCGTCAACGGCTATGACAGGATTTTAGGCCACGCCGGGTCCATTTAGTGTTTCTGCTTTTAGTTTCTCAGCTGATGTGACTTCTCATTCCTGAATGTTGCTTTCGCGTCGCTCTCCATGAACACAACAGGAAGGCGGGGCCGTCTGTGATTTTACCCCCACAGAGACACTGATACGCTGTTGACGAACTTCGGCTCGGCGGCTTCCGGATTCAGGGGGGGGGGGAATGTTCGTTTAATTTGGGACTGTGTAATTCTCATTGGTTTAGCACAGTGTGTTCTGTTCTGATTGATTGGAACCATTTTTCGAAGCGTGACCGCGCGCCGCGGGGACGCTTTTGTCGGTTCTAGCGAAACGCCCGGAGGCTGTTTTTTGAAGGAATGGTTCGCCGAACCATCGAGATTCATTTCTGAATGACTTTAATAGTTTGTTATTTAAGACGACAATACAGTCGGCGATCAAAGCGATCGATCTGTTTGCGCTTTCGGAGTCTGCTTCGCACAGTTCGGACCCGCCTTGTCGAAACGTGCGTTTGGTTTCGTCCGGCGTTTGCTCGTGCCTTAGTTTGCCAAGCTGGGACTGCTGTTACAAATCAGCCACTTTCCTATTAATGTGTTTCGCATCGTTGCACAGAAAGAAAAAAAACTCACCGCTTGAGGGCCCTGCTCTTTTCCCGGGCAGCGAGTTAAACATGGAAGTATAGCCACAGCACAATGCAATCGCTTTATCGTTCACAAATTGAATGCGTACAGTCACAAATGTTGCCCTTAAGCGTAATAATTCAGTTTGTAAATACACGACGAGTCTCCCTCAGGAGAACCGGTCGCTGTTCTTGGCTCGGGGCCTATAAATGAATTGGGAAAGCTACAGTGGGAAGGTTTGCGTTTATAGTGGCGATGCTGTTCTTTAAACGGCGTTCCTCCGTAAGCGATGAGCTGACCGGATGGGCATGCTGGAATGTGCCTTCTGCTCCCGAGCCACCAGTTGTTCCTCCGCCGCTGATGTCTCTGAGCTCTAAATGTACGGTCTTCAAAAACCGGATCTTTCTCTCTGCTACTGTCGTTTTTGTTGTTGTTGTTGTTGTTGTTGTTGTTGTTGTTGTAACCCCTCAGGAGTTTTTAAACTTCAGATATTCAGACAGACCTACTCGCTTTCCTAATATCTTCAAACTGGTAAGCTGCAGTGCTCTCGAACGGAGGGAGTCGCTCAGAGTAATACATAAAAGTTCTAGCAGGATGCTGGGATGCTACGGAGTTGATGTCGATGCTTCTAAAATGTATCAAATGTAGCAAAGGGAATAAATATAGCTCTGTCTCTGTTACGTTTAAGCAGAAATAACGCATCGGATTTGGCTTTTATAGAAGACGCCCACTTGTTTGATTGTTCACCTCCTCATTAACTACAAAGTGCTTCTCGTAGACGATTTCTCATCATGTCTGAGGCTTAATTTCGAGCTGCTTGTCGGTGTTAAGGATGGATGTGCTTCCATGATGCTCAGCTTCATCTTATTGTTGCCTTTTGTGACTGACAAATTAAAGTCTGAGAAATGCCTTTGGTTCTTCCTCAGCGCCGAGGAGTTGCGTTGTGTTCTTGTCTTGTCGTGCGTGTGTTTACAGACGGTTCAGAGTTGCTGTGTTTGACATTGTGATAATAGAGAATATGCCTTTAATCGGGTTTCACACTGGTTTTTGTGGCCTTTGGCTCGGTTTCAGTGGAGTAACTGAGTAATGTACTGATATGTTTTGTTTTTTTTATTCAGAAATGCATGGGAGGAAGCCCCTCCCAGAATCTGTACGGTCAGAGAGCGTACAGAATGAAGACGTCTCACTCTGTGTCATTTTTACAATGTTTGGTCGCATCCACAGGATTCACAAAAATGTCATATTTATCGACAAAGTATTCGTTTTTCAGCCACGTTAAATATATATTTTTTTAATTTATAACTTAGTCGTGGAGTATTTTAATGGCGGCGCTTCGCTATTTGACTCAACTCAGCGCTTCAAATTCCAACTACATTTATATTCAGGCGCTAAATACGCGTCCAAATATGCTAATCCTTGTTTAGGCCCTCAGAGTGAACGCCAACCTTCGCGTTAGACGATCTTTGGGCTCGCGCTGACGTTCGTCGGTCCCGTCACGTGACCTGTGGAATGTTAACAATGCTGCGAGTGTCCCAACTTTGTGCTGCATTTTCTGATCCCGGGGAGAAAATGGAGGCTCGTTTCATCTCATTTGCGCTTCTCCTCCGTCTCCGCGCCGCTCGGTAACGGGAAAAGTCTCCCGACGGGATTTGCGCTTCCATTTTCTCGCTGCTTTCTATCAACATGGTAAGTGGAGACTCGCTTTTTTTTTTTTCGTGGGGAGGGGAGTGGTGCTGTAATGTGATTTCCACGACTTGTTGCTGAGGGGAAAAAGTTCGTCACGGGCCGTGTTAAAGTGAGGATAAAGACACGGGGATTGTGTTTTCCTCCTGCTGTTCGGTTCGTAGGTTCTGGTTCTGGTTCTGGTTCTGGTGGTCCTCCTCGCAGACCCCCCCCCCAGGCTAGGATACAGTTAGGAAGGCCACAGGACGTTCCAAACAGGGGCTTCCGAAAGTTCCCCCCCCCCAGGCAAAGACTTGCGAACTCCATAAGACACCATTTTGTAAATGTTAAAACATTTCTGGCACAAAGATAGAATAAGTTTATCTTGTATTTTTAGTCATTTATGATTATTTTATTACAGTTAAAAAATAACTAATAACTCCGTCGGTGACACGTGGTTAAAAACATAAGGGGGGGGGGGGGGGTACAATCACACATAAAAATAAAGAATTTGTTCCAAGGTCTGCATAAATCAACAGGACTACAAATGCCTGACGCATAACTACACACGTATCAGTCTGTTTATTACACTTTTATTACCTTTTTAATTACCAGAAGGCATCGGTTCTGGCGTTGGACTACTTTCCTGCTGAGCAACAACAAATCACAACACCCAGGTTTTTATTTAGACGCATCACGACCTTGGCGAAGTGTCTCCTTGGGCCAGTGGGGGGGGGGGGGGGGGTCACATCTTCTATTATGCTTCTATTATGGCGGGGCGGTTGTGTCATCGGGTATCGGGGCTGCAGCTGGATCCCGTTCCGTCCGGATGCCCCCCCCCCCGGTGTGATTTATCGTGCACCGTCACAGAAACGTGGTGGAGTTCTGGGCTCCTTGGGATGAGGCGTTCACAGAGACTTCCCAAGTGGCGCTTGGGAAGTTGAGTTCTTTCTCTCTCTCTCTCTCTCTCTCTCTCTCCCCTCCGCTCAGGTCTCCGTTAGAGGCGGCTTCGACGAGGCCTGGCAGGAGTTCCATGAATGAATACGTTGGGCGTTCTTCAACGGCGTGTCTTTGCAAAGGGCGGGAAGGGCCGCGTCCCGCGCGAGCGTTTTCCTCTTCCGCTCTTAGGACGGCGTTTAAGCTTCTAGCTTCCTTGGCGTGCCGTAAATGAACGAATGAATGAACGTTTGGCTTCAAAGGACTCGAATCATCCCACCGAGTCCCATCTAGTTCGGGTTGAACCCCCTTTGAAGAGTCTTGTTGAGCGTCGGGTGTGTGTTGATGGCACCTGGGGTTCTGTATAGAAGCGTTCTTCTGCGTTTTTTAAACGGTTGGCTTGGACCGACACCCTCCTGAAGCCCGTTTCCAGACAGATCATTTATAATTCGTGGGTTTTGTTTGTTTATTTAGATAATAAGAGACTTTCCCGTCATTCGGCGGCGGCGTGCGTTTACTTGTAGTTACTCGTGGGCTGGAATGCTCGTCGGGTCGGCCGAAAGCATCACAGGAATGGAGGCGAGGGATCCAGCGATTGGGGGGGGGGGGGGGGGCGGAGTTAAACGTTTGGTTTTTATGATAACTTTAACTTCAAAAGAGCAAATCAATCCCGTGATCAGAGCTGCAAGTAGGAATCAAAAGTTTACCGGATTGTCCCAACCTCGTCGTCAATTTATTTTTCCGAGCCTCGTCCAATCTGGCCGGATTAATTCGTCCCACTCGGTGTTTGGGGGGGGGGGGGGGTTAGATTAGAAATGACGCTCCTCGCTTCGGATTACGTCGACATTCTGCAGCGTTTTGAACTGGAGTAGACCCGTTCTCTTGTTTCCTCCTGTTGTATCCCCCCCCCCCCCCCCACACACACACACACACACAGGCTCCAGGTAGTCATTCCGTTTAAGACCCCCCCCCATGCAGATCAGAACCTCTGTAATCCAACCAGACTGATTCAATCAAGTGTTTAGATTAGCAGATTAGATTTGTAAAAACGCAGCGCGTAGAAACCTGCCAGGACGTGTCTGGCAGCTCTTCAATAAATATCAAATCGGATCGCTACCTGGTTCTGACGCTTGAATTCTGCTTGAATTCTGCCCCTGAGAATCTTGCTTTATTGCCCCGGGACGGCGTTCATCGTTTCCATCCGAGCAAGAATGGACTGAATCTTTTCATTTAAAAAACAAAACAAAAAACAAAAGCATGCTGTGGTAGAATGTGGAGTGTGTTCCTCCAGATAAGGCCGTCTAGCCGTGTTGGACGTCCGATCACCGGGGGGTGACACCAGGCGGGGGGGTGGCTGACTCGTTCTGACTCCGTGTCGGAGCTCGGCGCTCTCGCTGGGGTGTTTACCGATGACCGGGTCTCCCAAGTATGCAACAACTGGGAGTGACTTCTGCAACCACAGCTATGCATTGATTGGGGGGGGGGGGCACAGAGAGAGGGGGGGCAGGTGGTGTTTCATGGCCTCCAGCATTCCCAAATGATGCATTAGGTATGCTCTCCGCCCCGGGCGGATTCGCCGTGTGGCCGTTACGGACGGATGTAAAGTTGATGTAAACATCCCGTCGCGTCTTCCTGCATTTATTTAACGTTTAAAAAAAGAAAAAGAAGACGGGGGGGGGGGCAGGGAAGATTTAAAGCAGCTGTGCTCGTGTCATCGATCTCGATCCCGCTGATACCGTCAACAGGAAGGAGTCAGAAGGAGCGACGCCGGCTTCATGCTCGGGATTCCACGTTAGCTTCAGTCGCGGCTAAAATATATTTCGATTCATTAGCGGCGGCGGCATTTCATATTTGTCCTTTTTGCTTGTACGATATATAACTCCGTCCGTTCCCCCCGCAGGCGGCCGTCGGCGGCGTCCCGGCTTGGCTACCCGGCGCCCTCGTGACCCCCGTCTCCTGGAATAAGCTGGAACCTGAACCCTGAAGGCAACACCGTGGAATGCCTGCGGCGCCACGCTCCGCCTGCGCCTGCCCCTCCGGAACCAGCGGGGACAAAAAGACAACGAGACACACGAGCGAGACGGGGCAACAGCGGCGGTCGCCCCAACCCGTGCTAATCTATTTGGGTCAGCTACGTTCAAAGGAATCTCTCGGGGCGTGGAGGGGAGGGGCCCGGCTCCGGCGTGCGTTTCCCTTTTTAAGCGGGTGCCGGCTTTGGGCGCCGAGGCCATGAGGCCGAAGACTTTCCCCGCCGCCCCGTACGTGGGCAACACGCGCCAGCGGCTTCAGGAGATCAAGGAGGGTCTGAAGCAGCCCGCCAAGCTGGTGAGCCAAGCGCTGCACGGGGGCGGCTCCCGCGGCGAGGGCAACAGGGGGGCGGACTGCAAGAGCGGGAAAGACGCGGCCAGCCGGCAGCAGCAGCTCCGGCCGCCGCAGAAGTTCAACAACTACCAGAACGCCCTGCGGGAAATCCGCAAGTCCCTCATGCCCTTCGCGAACGAGTCGGGCCCGTCCTCTGGGTCGGGGCACCCCGCCGGCGCCGGGGAGGTCAACCGGCAGATGCTCCAGGAGCTGGTCAACGCGGGCTGCGACCAGGTGAGCCTGCCGATCCGTTTTTTTTTTTTTACTGCATCCTGTACTCGATTGTTGTTTTTGATCCGAAGGTAAGATGCAGGAATCTCCATTTCCCCATCGTGCTGTTGACACGTTGTTTTACGGCGTTGTATTGCGCCACGCATTCGCGTTTTTTTTTTTTCACACCGATGCGTGCGCCTTCGGAGACAAAGGGCGTATTGTGGCGAGCGTTTCTCTGCTGGGCGGAGTCGAAGCCGCCCCTTCAGTCGGGAATTTACGATTAAAGCGTTCGATATACGCTATACAGCACGAGCCTTCGCTGCCGAGTGTACATCGCCATGGTTACGCCCCAGCCCAAGTATCCAAATGTCATCTTATCCGGTGAATCCAGAACCGTCACGCGTCCTGGACTGGGCGTGACGTGTAACCACGGTGATGGTCGTTAGGCGTTTTCATTCATCTCTAGAGAACACGAATGTTTACGTTAAATTAAAGGAGCAACTTGTGAAGAAATGACCGAAGTATTTGTTGAAGCGGCTTCTTGGCCGCGTGATGTCACGGCTTTCTGACGAATGGGATTTCACGGCAAAAACGAATCCTAAAGTTCTGTGAATTGGGACCGTGTCTGTGCCGAAGAACTCGAGGCCCGTCCTGCGACGGCGCCCGGCATGCGAGGAATGCTCGGCTGAAGGAAGATGCACAGAATTAGGAAGAGCCTCTCCCAGCTCCCGGTGGAGTTACGGAACCGCTCTCTGCAGCGACGGGCCGTGGGTCCGGATCAGATCCTGTCTGTCACACTTCAAACAGTCACAACAGACGAGCGGAATGTGGGGGACTGGATCCGTTGCCGTCGGATACAGCGACGGGCTAGCAGCGCTCGGTAGCTTCCCTAAAAGGATGACTGGAAGGCTTGTCATCCGGTCCGAAACGGTTCGCTGAATCTCCTTCGGGCACATTCAAAATAAATGGCGACGACGTGCGGCCGCTTCCTCCGCTGGGACGGCCGCCATTGTTTCCACCAGTTTCAATGAAGCAGGGCAGAGCAGGCCCGCTCAACACAAACAGGAAGTGAACGTTCAATGGCAGCAGGGCGGGACCGTTCCTCCTGCTGCAGCCGAGGCTCCACATAATTCTTTGCCGCTTTTCGCCGTCCCCGATGCTGACTCGGCTCGTCGGCGTCGGTCTGCAGGACGTCCGGACTCACCTCTGGACCTTTTCTTTTTCTCATCGGGCATTTACTGGAGGAGCCTACTTTTTTTTTTTTTATGGCCTTCCTCTTCCTGTATGTCTCTCCGAGCTTTTGAGTCAGGTTGGAGGCGGACTTGGAAGCGGCATGCGTGCTGGTGTTTATGGGTTACATGTTGGCGTTGGCGTTGTCGTTGGCGATGAGGAAGATGAGGGGAGGAAGACAGTGAATAGTCCTCTGCCTGTGCATAAGTGCCGCATGGACATCCTTCTCGCCATTCCCGTCCATCTGGCTTTCGGTTTTGCAGATGTCTTTGATTTGAGGGGAGAGGGGGCGGGGCTATGCTGGAATGGTGTCGCGCTGCAGAGAGAGTGGGTGTGTGTGTGTCGCGTCCGTAGGCCGGTGATTATGCGTTCGGGATAACCTCGACAGCTCGCGGCCGCCGCCGTGATGAGAAGGGAACGCATGCGGTCTGGATATTTTTGAGACGGAGAGCGACGGGAGAAGGACCGTCCCGGAATACGAATAGCTTGAATTCCTGCTTCCTGGCTCGGGGGGGGGGGGGGGGGGGGGGGGGGAGCGAGGAACATCTGTCCTCGTGACAGATCGGGTCATCGGGCCGCCTCCTACACACACACACACGCACACACACACGCACACACACACACACACACACACTGAGAGATAAAAGTGTTAAGATGGTTTTTTTCCAATATTTGATCTGAGATACTTCCAGTAAGTAAATCAAAGATAAGCTGAGCTCTGTTTTAACCCCGTCATGACGGTCGCCTCCGGTACTTCCAGACTCTTCTGCCGTTAAACCGGTTTCACATCCAGACACCAGCGTCTGGTCGGGTCCCTGAGGTCATGTTCCCTCGCCCATTCCTCGGGGTCAAAGGCTTCCAAATGGACTCATCCAGAGGCCCAAAAAAGCTACTCGTATTTACTGGTTTCCACGGAACAGCATCCCTGACTTTTATTTGTTTGTTGTGCTTCTGCGTCAGCGGTGGCGAACGTCCTGTGCCCTGAAGTCAAAAAATAAATAATAGTCTTGTAATTCTCTTCAGCATAGGCCTTCAAGACATTTCCAAAACGGCCCACGTGAGCCACGAATGCGTCGCTGCCGTTCCCGTCGTCGCCGAGGAACGTTCGGGTCGGACACGGCGAGTCCTGCGGGAGAAACGGGAGGCGGGTAAACGCGCTTCAGAGGCCGATCCGAGGGGAGGACATCTGTATAATGAAAGTCCGTAAACGCAGGAAGAGGAAGAGGAAGAGGAAGAGCTCCGCGCGCTTCCTCCTTCGCATTCTTTGCCGCTCGCTCTAAATCACGAACGAGAAAGAGAGCAGTGGGCGAGCACAGACCTCCGCCAAGCAGCTCGCTTCCCCTTCCTAACTGGATCTGGATCATTCACAAAAGGGTTCTAGATTGTTCTTTGGTATCTTCGTACACCCTGACATTAACCCTTCGTCCCTGTGGTGTATTGTTTGTGGCGTTGTGGCACGCAGGACGTCGCCGTTCGTAACCCGCGAGCACAGAGGATGCAGGTGTTTGAGTCTCTCCTCTGATGTGTGTGTTTTTCTCTGATCGATCGCGGACGCATTTTAAAGCTATTGTCTCTTTGGTTTACGTAACGCCACGGCGTCCCAAAACCTTTCTTCCTCTCTGTGCGCGCTTCACAGGAGATGGCGGCGCGCGCGCTGAAGCAGACAGGAAGTAGGAACATCGAAGCGCCCTGGAGTACATCAGCAAAATGGGTTACCTTGACCCTCGCAATGAGATCATCGTGCGTGTCATCAAGCAGACCTCGCCAGGTACGCTCAGGGGGCGGAGCTGGAGGTTGCACCTGTCCTCGCTAAGTTTACTCTCTGACGGATTGTTGCTTGTCTTTTTTTTAGGAAAGACCGGCATGCCGAACTCCATGGACCATCGGCCTGCCCTGGAGTCTTCGGGTGAGGTGGGTGCCATGCCTCCCCTACCACCAGATGGGGGCTCCTCTGTACGAGGGCCCGGCTGGATATGGCCCCGGACGGCGAGATGCCCAGACCGTATATGAGCTCTCCCGCCGTAATGAACTACATGATGCCCCCAGCTGGTGCAGCGCAGGGCCCGGCCATGGGGGGGAACCCAATGGGCCGCCCCCCCAGTATGGGCAGCTACCCCCAGGGCAACCCGCCCAACAGCATGTACCCCCCGGGAGCCCAGCAGAAGGGTTACCCGGGCGGCATCGAGCAGCACGGTGCCATGATGAGCTACAATGTCGTCCCCGGGCAGCCCCTGCAGCTCCAGCCTCAGCCACCAGGGGCCCTGTTCCGGGCCCACACTACGACTACGGCCATGCCAGGCCACACATGATGGAGCCGACGGGCTACGGAGTCAAGAGGACCGCCTCCTTTCAGAACAAGATGGCGCCGCCCCCAATGGCACCCGGAGGGGGAGGGGAGGGGGAGGGGGGTATCCCGCGAACCTGTACCTGCCTCACTCCACCCGCGGCAGGCCAGTCCCACCTCCCATCAGGTCCACATGATGTCCCGGTCCCCGGGCGGGGTGGGGGCCATGGGCCCTGACTTTGCGGACATGCCCCAGGGCTTGATGACCCCGTCCAGGGCCAGCCTCAACCTGGATCTGTATGAGCATCACTGGGCGGGGCCGCCGGGTCCTGAAGGGCCCCCCCCAGCTCGGCAACCTCAGCCCCAGGGGCCTTTCAGGGGGAAGTCCGTGTTCCCAGTCGAACAAATTCTTTCAACAGTCGCTCTGCCGGGCCAATGGCGTCCGGCCGACGATGACTGCACCGCCCCCTGCTGGCAAACAGGACCCCTCCCTGGGCCCCCCGAACACCATCACAGCCGTGACGTCCCCGCCGATTCAGCAGCCCGTCAAGAGCATCCGCGTAATGAGGCCGGAGCCCAAAACGGCCGTGGGGCCGTGCCACCCCAGCTGGATGGCCGCTCAGGGACAGGAAGCGGGGGAGCCGTACCCGCTTGAGCCCGCCCAGGAGCCGCGCTGCCCTCCGCCGCCGTACCCCAAAAGCTGTTCACGTCTCCCGGCGACCCGGGCGCCGCCGAAGGAGCAGGATCAATGTGCGGCGGCGCCCAGGACCTCGGCAGCGCCGCTCCCAGATCCGCACGCGGCGGCAGCGGAGGCAGCGGCAAAGCCGAGGAGAAACCAGCAGGTCAAAGAGAAGACAAAGACGGGCAAAGGGGACAAGACGGCGAAGGACAAGAAGCAAATCCAGACGTCGCCCGTCCCGGTGAGGAAGAACGGACGCGACGAGGAGAAGCGGGAGTCGCGCATCAAGACCTACTCGCCGTTCGCCTTCAAGTTCTACATGGAGCAGCACATCGAGAACGTGATGAAGACCCACCAGCAAAAGCTGAACCGCAGGCTGCAGCTGGAGCAGGAGATGTCCAAGGTAGGACGGCGTCTCGCGGTGCCGATTGATTCCGGGAGCGAGAGCGTCCGTGTCCTTTTGGGTTCACCGGTGCGTGCTGGTCCCGTCACGAACCCCCGATGTTCAACGGGCGCACTAGAGAGGCCTGCAGGAACGTAGAAGCAGCTTCGTGAGCGAATGAGCTGAAAGCCCGAAGAACGTCAGGGTTCAGGGGTCAGGTTCTCGGTTGTTTTCAGAACGTTCCCTCGGGAGGATTTTAAACAACAAGATCCTTGTCCCAGAATGAAAAGTCACTTTTTTTGTGTTTGCATGAGCTGGCCCCGCCCGACTCATGACTTCGGCCTCTGCGGTCGTTCGGTGTTTGAAATGGGGGGGGGGGGGTGTAGCCTAGCTCAGCTCGATCCAGACAGTTCGCTAACAGAATTAAATGCATTTCACAATTTGTTAAGGGGACATGCGAGCGATCGTGATCCCTTTTCCAGCCGCCCTCGACTATCAATGAATCTAGTTCTTTGAACTTGTGGATAAACTTTATCAAGTCCTGCAAGAATGTCGGACGATGATCAAAAGATAAAAAAGCTTGTTTGACAAAGTTGTTGTTTGTTTTTGTTCCCCCCCTCCCCCCGTCCCCCCCCAGGCCGGCTTATCGGAAGCAGAGCAGGAGCAAATGAGGAAGATGTTAAACCAGAAGGAATCCAACTACAACCGACTCCGCCGTGCCAAATGGACAAATCCACGTTTGTCAAGATCAAGACGCTCGGCATCGGCGCCTTCGGCGAAGTGTGTCTCACTCGCAAGGTGGACACCGGCGCGCTCTACGCCATGAAGACGCTGCGCAAGAAAGACGTCTCAACCGCAACCAGGTGAGCTAGGCCACGCCGCCGCGCGCACGCCGTTGCTGTCCCGGTGGGGGGGGGAGGACGCTGACGCCCGATTGGCTGTGCAGGTGGCCCACGTGAAAGCCGAGCGGACATCTGGCGGAGGCAGACAACGAGTGGGTGGTGCGCCTCTACTACTCGTTCCAGGACCGCGACAGCCTCTACTTCGTCATGGACTACATCCCCGGCGGCGACATGATGAGCCTGCTCATCCGCATGGGCGTGTTCCCCGAGACGCTGGCGCGCTTCCTACGTGGCGGAGCTGACGCTGGCCATCGAAAGCGTCCACAAGATGGGCTTCATCCACCGCGACATCAAGCCCGACAACATCCTCATCGACCTCGACGGGCACATCAAGCTCACCGACTTCGGCCTGTGCACGGGCTTCCGTTGGACGCACAACTCCAAGTACTACCAGAAAGGTGAGGCGGCGGCGTGAGGCGGCGGACTCGGGGGGGAGGGAGGGAGGGAGGGAGGGGAGGGGCCGAGTAGGTTCAACCCTGTCCGCCGT